>NC_056744.1:429922389-429959889 GCF_019279795.1 Protopterus annectens | reverse complement strand
GAGGTTAAAGCTAGAATCAGAGGGCCTGCAGCCAACTGGCATAGAGTCTCAGGTGTAGTCTATGACAGAAGAATGCCAAAGAAGCTGAAAAGTAAGGTGAACAAGACAGTGGTGCAACCAGTACTACTGTATGGTACAGAAATCTGGGCAGTAAAGGCAGACCAGATGATGAAGCTAGAGGTGATAGAAGTGAAGTGCCTGAGAAGGCTGGTAGGATGTACACTGTGGGATGGACAAAGAAATGTGGACATAAGAGCAAAAGCCAAAGTAGCTCCAATTGCAGAAAAAAATGAAAGAGAACAGATTACAGTGGTTCAGACACATACGCAGAAAAGCAGAAGGCAATCTTGTGAAGAAGATTTGGAATAGACTGAAAGAAGGTAAGAGGAAAAGCGGTCATCCAGCAAAGCGGTAGATGGATTGCGTGAAATAAGATCTCTGACAGTCAGGCATGAGTCTCAAAGAAGGCAGGAGTGTGGCATTGAATTGAGAGAGATGGAGACAGTTCAAATGATAGCCTGACCCCATATGCAAACATGGGAAAAAGTAGCTGATGATGGTTATTATGATTTAATTGCCCTATCTATTTCCCCAGGAAATAGTATCCCTAATCTGTAAGACATCTTACACTGGGTATCTAGTTCCATTTCTCATGGAATAATAATTCTTGATGATGTCAATAACTGGCAAACCTTCACATCAGACTACTCTTCCACTAATATCAGTCTATGTGGGTTCAAACAACTCATAACTTCCCATACTCACTTCAGGAAAGCTAATAGCATGGAGACAACCCTGGACTGGATCCTAGTCTCAAATCCAAACCTTTACTACTCTCCAAAAACAGTCCCAGACTCCCTCAGTGATCACCATCCCACCTACGTTCAGAGACTAACAATTCGTCATATCAAAGAGCATCTTTATAAGAACTGCTGTAATCTTTCAAATTTCCATTCCAAGTTCTTTAACAACATCCTTACTAACATGAATTGCTCCATCCTGTATTCCCTACCACTGGATAATGTTGTTCTAAAACTAATACAATATTTCTTGATATTCTCAATAGCTTTGATTCTATAAGAAAAAAGAGAGTTAAATTCACCCAATCACCTTGGCTATCCCCTTCTACTAGAGAATTAATGTATAAGAGAGACAAAACTTGGAGAAACTGGCAAAAATACAAATCTCAAGCTCACCTACAAACAACTTTGAAACATGACAGAAAAACAAGCAAAAATACAAATCTCAAGCTCACCTACAAACAACTTCGAAACATGACAGAAAAACAATGTACTGCTGATAAGAGATATTATTACTTCAACCCACAGGATAACCAAAAACAACCCCCCCAAAAAAAATGTAGTCCACTATCAAGAATATATTATACCCTGGAATGCCTAGTACCTATAACCCTTGTCTAGACATTTTACCTTTAGAAACTGCTTCTAAATTTAACTCCTTCTTTATAGACTCTATAGCCACCCACACCCAAAACTCCCTAGAGAATCCTGCCACCCCTGACAAACTTCAATGCTCTGATAATGCCATTTTCAACTTGAAATTTGTCTCTATTTCCTATATTACACAAGCTTAAGCCCTGCTCACCCTCTGAGGATAATCTCCATATGAATACTAAAGATTGCCGCCCCCTCTATTGCCTACCTCATTTCTATCTTGATCAAGCGATCCATTTGTGAGCTATGTGTCCCATCTCTCTGGAAAACATTTTAATCATTTCTTTTCATAAAGAGGGAAAGTCTACTGAAATAACAAACTTCAGACTGATTGCAATCTTGTCCCTCTTTCCAAGATCTTAGAAAAAATCTATTCATAAACAACTTTTACAATACTTACTCCAAGAAAATCTACTA
The DNA here is from genome assembly GCF_019279795.1 of Protopterus annectens. NCBI lineage: Eukaryota > Metazoa > Chordata > Ceratodontiformes > Protopteridae > Protopterus > Protopterus annectens. Next base: position 429,958,018 of record NC_056744.1, on the reverse strand, counting down.
ATCTCTACCCAGCACAGCTTTTGCCCAGATCATAGCACAACAACTGCCCTTGTTGCCTTTTTGCACCATGTCATTAAAGCCAGATATAATAACAATTTAGCTCCTTCCTTCTTTTTCCTTCTTTTTAGCTCCCTCTAAAGCTTTCAGTACAGACTCACATAAAACTACTCTCCAAAATGTCTGCTTTATGCTTTCAGTACAACAGTCACATGGTCTCTAGCTACCTACCTAACCAGCTACAATCAGTTAAATGGCTCCCTGCTCACTCCTCTTTTCTCCCAGTTAGGTGTCCCACAAGGCTCCGTTCTTGCCCCTCTCCTTCTTAATATACTTATAAATGATTTGCATACATCTACCCAACAAGCTACATTTATACAATATGCAGATGACTATGCTGTCATTTGCTCATCTAATAGTCCTTCCCAGTTACAATCTATCACTCAGCAGGCTTTCAATTCTATTGGAAACTGGTTCAGTGACAATCAGCTTTTTCTAGATCCAAATAAAAAAACTGCTCTTATATCACTCCAAATCCCAAATACATATAAAAGACACTTTTAAAATATCATGTCTCAACAATACTGAAATAGAAATTGTACCTCAATAGATGATCAACTGAAATTTGATCTTAATATTCAAAAGTGTATAAAAAGAACACACCAAAAACTGAGTATGCTGTATAGATCAAAATGATACCTTACCAGCTCCTCAAGAGTTACTCTAGCCAATACATACCTCCTTCCTTTACTACTCTATGCCTCACCCATTTTCACTGACATTCAGATCTCTCTAAGATCAAAACTTAAGCCTTGCTATAACAAACTAACTAGATTTGCAGCAGTCAGTCAGACAACTCACACCATTGCTCTGTATTCAGATATTTAAACTGAACTGAGTTACCTCACTACCTCAAGTTCATCCAACTCCTTCTTGCTCATAAAATGGTATACAAATCTTCATCCTGCCCAGCAACCAGCACCATTTGTAACCATTACCTCCCTAACCACCCCACTTGCTCATCTGAGAAACACCTTCCTGAAATCCATAAACCAAAAACATCTATCCATCACCGCCTATATTCCTTCTCAGTAGCCAATGTCTGGAGCAGATATTAGAGCAATGCCATGTAGTCACATTCTCAGACAATCTCTAAAGAGATTTCTCATTAACTCCTGACTTTGCACATGTCTTACATCAGGCTGATGCTACCTGCTACTCCCTCCTCCTCTTCCTCTCTCCCCTCTCTTCCTTCTAACGTCTTTCTCTTGCTCTTCTTTTTCTTCTTTCCTTTCCTCATTTCTCTTATTAGTCAAAACACCATTTCCTTCTCCAGCAGCTCCCTACTTTAACTACATTTCCAAATCTCCCCAACATTTCCAAATCTCCCCAACTGCAAAATCTCTCTCCTTTCTCTTAGTCTTTTACCCATATTTAAAATGCTTAATGAGTTTACCATTGGTTATCACTACTGGTTGTACTTTACTACATGTTCAATATCCTATAATATCCTATAATTGTTTAATATTCGCCGTATGATTTTCTGATCTGACTTTATTTATCCTGTATGTTGATTGTAATATTTGCTCCTGCACTCCATGTGATAATATTATGTAGTTTATTAACTGAACTACGTATGTTGGAGCTTTTCTCCCCAGGCCTCATTTGCCCAGTCAAACTTTCCTAGTAAACAAACGCCAAATAAAATACATAAATAAATAAAATAAAAAGAACTCTGCCTATATACTATATATATATATATATATATATATATATATATATATATATATATATATATATATATATATATATATATATATATATATATATATATATTTTTTTTTTTTTTATATATGTATATATATAAGGATATACATGTGAGTCTGTGCATGTTCACTTGGCTGACTGATGATTATTAAGCTAGAGATAACTTATACACAGAATCCTATTGTACATTGGCAGTGCAGTGGCTTAGGAGGTGTTCTAGGCTTGCTTAATAGCAATGGAAGATGTCAAATGATGGTATTGGTAAACAGCATTGCCGTGCTGAAATTTCTTTATTATTCTTAAGCATGCAACATTGCTCATTTCTATTAATACGGGAAAAAAAAAATTTTGTTTATTTTATGTTTTCAGTATAGAAATGCTTAGTTCAATTTATTTAGTATTGCCTAGTTTTAATTCTGTAGAATTGCTTAGTTTAACTTTGTCAATTTCCTGTTTGGAGCTTTTCTCCCCGGGCCTCTACTGAAAATGGACATATATCCAGCTAGACTAGCCCGGTCAACAAATGTAAAATAAAATAAAATAAATAAGTATACAGAAGGATTTGAACACAGTGAAGTAGGTTTTCTGCCCCCTCCACTTCCTACCTTTTTTTCTTTGAGTCATGTGGAGGCATTTAACTTGTTTTCTGCAGTGCACGTTGCACCTGGCATACACAATGTGTACCATGATCTGCTCTTAGTTCCCCTCTCTCTCTCTCTGTCTTCACATAAACTTTTGCTCAGTAGTAACACTGCTATGTGAAAGGAATGCATCGCAGAAATACATTTTCTGTTGGTAGGACACATTGCTGCATTTTTCCCTTATGGTCCCTGCCCCAGAGTGTGTTTGTCATTGAACAGCTTGTGCAGTAGGCTGTTCTGACAGATTGCAACACAATGCTGCAGATTATGTTAAAATGAATGCCAGTTTAATTAAAATGCTTTGTAAATAGTTGACATGCACATTTTTATAGAACTAAGTGTACAGGAATTATTCTGATACATTTTTTCTAATTAATATTAGGCATTCTGCATCTGAATCAAAGGACTCACTCATTCCCCCATATTGCTACCACCAAACCTATTCGGTAACCCTCAGAAATCTACAAAATATAGAATGTGAAAGGATTTTTACCCTTATTTGTTTCTGTTTAGGATACTCCATTGTTTTGGGATTCATTATTTTATTATATCCTTGAAGATATCTGTCGTGTTCATATTTCACTGCTTGCATGGGTGATGTTCTGCATGTACAATGTCTGTTGCAGTAATGCATAAAAACGTTATGCACACTGCATGTAGTATTTACAGTGGTGCATGAATATGTTATACGCTGAGAGGACGATTGTTTCATACATTATTTTATGGATACATTTTACTTTATTCTCGTATTATTTCATTACTTTACTACCTAGGGATAGAAAGTGTGTTTTGTATATGGTATCTTAATTTAAGAATAAACTGCTAAGAAAATCTACAGATTTCATTATCTTGGTCGGTCATACAACAATCCTATGATGCTATTAGTACTTGAATCACATAATAATTTCTTGCACAAAATCAGACAATATTATATTAACTGCACCTTGGGCCATGGGCTGTTTTCATTCAATGGGCATTGTCTCCACCATATATCTGGATTGGGTTAGACTGTTAAAAAAATTACTATGAAGTACTATTCTCTGTCAGTTTATCAGACATTTTGCATTTGGTAGTTCCACTGGCTTATACTGCAAAATGATGCTTGTATTCTTTCTTAAGGTATTTATTGTGCAATATTTTTGTGCTGTTTGGCCTGTGGAGCAGCAGAGAAAATTTCAATATATATTGACTGGAAATGCAATCTGATGTGAGCATATGTCACTAGATTTGATTAGTGTGTAAACGTCTTGTCCTTCCCACAGTCATTCACTGCAATTTTCCATCAGTTATATCATTTTCAGTCTTCATTTCATAGCTTTCAATGTCTGACATCAAATAACTGACACTTATGTCAGCTACTGGGAGGTGGGGGAGTGAGGGGGATAGCCAGTCAGTCAGGACCTCATGCTTCATCTTCTGTAACCTTCTGCTTTCCAGTTCTCTCTCTGTGTCTAAGCTTACTGCATTCTTACAAGTTCATACTGTACCTTTTCTACTCTTTTGTAAGTACTGAGATAACTCATTTAGTCTATTATCAGTTCTATAATCCTTACCATTAACCTGGTACATGGGATGAGTCCATCTGATCCTTCTCAGACACTACACAGGCCATGTGCCATAAAAACTTGTGAAATAAAGAGCTGCAAACACTAACAAATTATTTGTAAGCTCACACGGATCACATATACAGAGCTTACCTCATGGAGCCCTAGCAGAGAGGGAAAACTTTATGGTACTACCTTCCATCTCTCACTCTATTTTTCTATTTCTCTCTGTCTCACATCTATCATCAAAAATCTTAAAGTTCCCATGTTTGCAACGGCATGACCTCTTGGTTCACCTACAGTATTCCCTGCTCTGAGTTATAGTGTGTGCACACACTATCAGTTGTCAATGCCTTAGAGCCACTTTTATAGCCTGGATTTTTCTGTGACGAAATGTGTGAGACCTTCCTTGGTGACCTCTCACAGTAAACAACAGTTGCACTCCAAAAATTATAGGAATGTGATTTCTCTGATGAAGTGCATGTGTGCTCCTTCTCTTTTGTTTTCAAAGCAAATAGACTTTAGACTTTTCTAGAAGAAACACTACCTTTAAGCACCACATGTTACCTAAAGAGTGACAGTTAGCTCTTTCCATCTTCTATGGACTCTTCATTAAATCCCACCAAAAGACCTTTGTTCCTCATTTTCCATAGTGGAAGGGATGTTTCCAGAAATATTTGTCTTCTGGATGTCATAGTGAAGGGCTACATCCTGATCTTGCTCAAGTCCTCCCTCTGCATTGTTGTCTTCTGGCAAACAATATGGTCTCACAAGAGTTACTGATAATAGTATCTATCCCTGTTAGACAATAAAGATATAAAGATGGTTCTACCAGAGGACAGAGAATGGAAGTTTTATGTGGGCTGCATTCTAATACTGATTTCAGAGACGGGTGGTCTGATGAAAGCTAATTCTATGCACTTTCAGACTGCACATCAGATAAGTGATTTTTTTTTTTAATCAGAGTACAAGCTGTGATACAGTTATAACAGTCTTGCCAGAGGGCTTTTGGACAGTGTCAAAAGACATTAAAAATGGATTGTTAGTATATCAGAATCTTATCAAATGGAAAACATACTATTTTGGGATGAGAGAGCTCCCATATTCTTTCAGTCTATTACAGCTTTTAGTATCACTTTGATCTGAACCTCAATTATTCAATCCTTTGAGTCCAAGTTTTGAAAATTTCAACTCTCCATAATCTACTGAAAGGCAAAACACTGGTTTATCACAGTCTGCTAAAGCAGTTTCTTATAGAGACTCTTCATCTTAGACCACCCTAACACTGAACAACTCATCTCCTACATGTAATCTCAACTTTCTGACAGCATGTTGTCCTGGTGTCATCTCTTCCCAAAATATATAATCCAAATACGGTTTCTGATCATAGATTCATATTAGTCTTGCCTCTCCTAGAAGAAGTTCTAGAGACTCTAATATTTCACAAGTGCCCACTGTATATGAAACAATGCAATCTTTATTCATTCTCACCAACATAGATTTTGCATAAGAAAAGATACAGTGATAACAATTTTGCCCTTCATTGAAGCTATCATTCTGAATATAGATAAAGGTAGTCCAATCAGGTCAGTATTCTTGGATCTTAACAATATTTTTGACTTAAAAAAACTAACTACTCCTATCAAAAGTCATTTTGCCAACTGAAATAAGTAAAAAAAGAAAACAAAAAGGAAAAACTAGGACTTTGTTAAGCAATTTTTGTTTCCAACAGAAAATATTGTGTAAATATTATTCCACTCACCCCCATTATGAAAGGATAGTTCTATCCCCATTACTTTTTCTATATTTAACAGCTTTCTTTGCTCTGACTAATCTGCATTTCCTGTAATTTTATATATATATATAGGTTTACCATCCATGTATCGAATGGAGTGCAGCAAATATGTAAAATACCAAACGCAAATGCATCGAACGGTAATCCCACTCCCCCTTTTGGACCCATGTTAGCACTCATTTTGGATGTAGAGCTGTCGAAAATGTCGCATTCGGTGTTCTTTGTGACATTTTGGCCATGCGACATGCAAAACATTGGTATTTCAACTCGAGCATTGGAGGGTTCGACCGCAGTGTAGTCGCTTAAATGGTGGTAAACTATATATATATATATATATATGTAAATGACATGGTCACCTATATGCCTGACCACACCCTTGATACACCAAAGAAAATAAGAGAAAAAACATGTCTGACCGAAACTCTTAGCTAACACATCAGCTCATATTAGACTGTAAAAACATAAGCCATGTTATTTAGAACACTTCCATAAAAGTTTTTCAGAATTTCAAAGACCAATTAAATTCAAATCAAACTATGCATGATGATAAAAACTGTAGCATCATTTCACTGTCTGACAATATGGTTAGATCAAAATCTAAATTTCCATCTCCACATTAAGACAATGAAAACAAAAACAAAACAAATGTCTCTTCTGGACTTGGAGAATATTATTACATTTCCTACCTCCATGAAATACAGTAGGAGCAGATGCTAGTGCCCTAATAAATAAGGCACTGGTCTCCTAATGCAGGTACTAGGTTCAAATCCATCAGTGAGTTTAGAGTTTGATTTCCTCAAACTCACAGGGCTTACTGGATGACTGCAAGCAGGTCATTTAATCAGAGCAGTCTCTTGTACAATTGAAAATTGTTCTAGACTTCTCCATGGTCTCTTGGGCAGCTGCCCAGTCAGAATTTTCATCTCAAAGATGGACTCCCCCTAATTGTTTTAAGTGAAAGCTTAAAATCTCGAACACCCGGAACAGCGATTTTTTTCCCAGGGATCGCTGATCCACAAAAAAAAGAAAAAAAAAACTTAAAACATATAATGTGGGGGGCTTTGCCTCCACACCCCTGATGTGGGGGGGGGATGTGCCCCCCACACCCCCCCCTACTTAAATATACCAACTCTGAGATTGCACCACACTGGAGGAAATGGCAAACTCCCGAAACCAGCCCAATGATTTTTTGCCCTGTGAAAAAAAAAATCGCTGTTCCGGGTGTTCAGAATTGTAAGCTTTCACATAAAAGGGGTCGATGAATTAGCGTTCACTTTTCTAAGCATTTGTTAATTCAGTATAGACGCTGTTGAGCACCATGATAACAGGAAAATTGCTTATGTTGCTAACATCTATATGATTCCTATTAAGTATGAAAAAGAGCTAATGGTGATTATATTCTCTTTTATATGGTTCTCTAGAATGAATCCAGTCAAAAGAGGGATCCTGTATATGAAAGAAGAGCAAGGAGGTTTGGGTTTAATAGACCCAATAGTGCATGCAGCATCTTACTTTTATATAAGGCATTAAAAGGAATTACGAAGGAAAATAAAAACTTGATAGAAATGATAGTATATTATAAATACAAAGAATTGTGGGAAGGAATGAACGTTAAAAATGAATTAAAAGCATTGTGAATGAAGAAATGAAAGAGTAGCAAAACAAAATTGTGTTATGGAAAATAAAAAAGAAAATATGTGAGAAAAATAGAAAGGAATGGTACATGTATTATGAAAGCATTTTATTGTATTGATCCATGGAAAGATTTAGAAATAGATAAGAAAAAGCCATAACGATGAGATATAATAGCTATAAAAAGATTAAAGAATGTAATTATTTTTTATGGAGATTGGCTATTAGAAAATTGCTGGTTAAGGCAAATATGCCATATAAAAAATTAAGATAGAATATATAATAAATGCGGAGAGTTTGAGACTACTGAGCATGTGTTTTTGAAATGTGAAAGAGTTAATAATTTGTTGAAAGAAATATGTAAAGACAATAGAGTGAAAAGTTTGTTAAATCTGAACAAATAAATATGGACATAATAGAATTTGGATATTATGGTGCACATAAACAGGTAGAAGTGAAGAAAATGGATAGAGTAACATTTTATGCTTCATGGACTGTATGGAATGAGAGACTAAATGAAATTACATACAGTGGAAAATGGACTTTGACAAAGATTTTGGAAAAAATAATGTTTTGGTTGTAGATAAAAGAGTGGGGGGAAATGATTAAATTAAAGTTTTTAATGTATGGAGATTTGTAAATATATGTAAATAATGTAAATATGTAAATAACATGTAATGTATATATCAATTAAAAAACTATTCTTTTTGATAGTTGCCATGGGACACCCATGATGGTATTTATACTACTAGGGGAAATTTGAGCATGTATCATGGAACGTCCTCCACTCTTTTCAACAAGTGCCATAGGATGTTTTACATCCACCTGGGCTACCACTAACTCAAGCAGTTAGGGCCTTGCTTTAATGTCTCGTCTACCTGGTTTGATAATAGAACCCACAGCCTTCTGCACCAAAGGGATGTAAGCTACCTGTTGTGCCATTGCAGTAAAAAGTTATTTATGGCTCTATGGAAGAGGGATGTGTATAGAGAGGCAATGCAATGCGTTCAATATATTTAGTATTTTGAACCATTCTTTATATATTTTGGAGCATAGTAATTTCTGCCTTAACCCCTACCTGCTAAACATGATCACCAAAATTTTCCCAAACTCTTATACCATCTTCTCAATGCCTCATATGGTATATACAAGGCGAGGCTCTGCCATACATAAAGACACTTTGGATAAATGACCATTTTCTCTAAGAGAACCTTAATTTCCAAGAGGATATGCAACTCAATCATTCTTGTAAATGTGGCGCTATTGTATTATGAATATACCACAAGTTCATACTCTTCACTTCTTTCATTGATAAAGACAGATTAATGCCTATATACTTGAAAAAGACAGGGTTATAGGAAAATTGTATACCTTGTCCACTAAAGATAAAGGTATGTTTTGTATGCCCAATATGGATTTCTGGAGTTTTACTTTATATCCCAAAGGTTCACTCCACTTGCTTAAAATTTCTCCCATTAAAGGCAGCTACTTCTACTTCCCTTCCTTATAATCTCATTAAGGATGAGTAGTGAGACATACAACTGCCTTACCAGTAGTTTTGTAATCAGACAGTTCACCCCATTCTTTTATCTGAGTGCTTCCATACCTTGCAGAGATGAGGTACACAGCAAATACTTTCATTATATTTGTTGCACGTAAAAAGGACAAATTGCAAAATGGTAACCTGTTAAAAAAAACAAAAAAAAACAGAAGATTCATATTCCACACAGATACACAATAACTGGTAGCAACATTTGTGATAATGGAAAACACTGGACTGAAAACATGCCTTTGTGTGATGGTTGAAGTGTTACAGCAGAAGTATAGTTGTACATGTGTTTTGCTGTCATAACACTTTAAATCATGGCACAAAGACATGCTTTGTCAGTCCAGTGCTCACCATTATAGCTGTTCAGTGCACATCGATGTAAGATGTGTTCCTTTAACACTTTTTTAAGTGAATTGCTTGTTTTTAGTTAGTCAAGGTCAGAAGAAATAGGAGTTGATCTCATCACTAATTTATGTCAGTAAATATGCAAACTATTAGGTCAAAGGCAGTCAGGATGCAAAATGCATTGTTGTTTCTGCTTGTCCTGCACCTGTTTTCTGGTGTACCTACTATAAGTTACCATTGTCCCTTTCAGCTGGTATTATTTAAGTAGTTTATTCAAGTGATTTATTATTTTGAGTATTTTAATTGCTCATATTTTAAACACGGTTCTTTCACTGGTTTGTATTTGGTGGACCAGGTTGTTGTGCATCCATATGTGATGTCATTTTATTAATTTGATAGTGTCTGTTGTTTTCTAGTTGCATCAGCATACACCTCGTACATGTCATTTTAAAGCATACTAATAAGTTATCAATAAGGCTAGACATAAGAGTTTTTTATGATTTACTATTCAGAAAATGCATAATGACGTGAAATATGTTACTCTATTAACATTTTTAGTGCAATATTTAAAATTGTCCCTGATTCTGCAGAAAGAAGTTGAGAGGTGGTCTCACTTTCATATATGGTGGAAACTTACTCATATAGAAACAAGTCCATCCATCTACAACCCCTTTTTCCCATTTTTGCACATGGGGACAGGGTGTTATTTCAACAGTAACAATCATCTAAAATCAAGGTTTACATGGGCAGATGTCTAGCCCTGCCACAGTAGTTATTCCACACCACACACACAGTCACACCTATGGCCAATTTACAGTATCCAATCTACTCAATGCATGTCTTTGGAATGTGGGAAGAAACCATAGCAAACTCACATGAACACAGGAAGGACATGCAGACTCCACATAGAAGGCACTGCAGCCCAGAATCGAACAAGGGAACCCCTTGCTGTGAGGTGACAACACTATCCACTGCACCACTGTGCTGCCACATATATAAATAAATAACATACAGAAATCCTACTTTTACTACAACAGTAAGCATTTTCTTTGCACAGGCAGAATCGGGTCTATATCATAACATCAAAAGGAAAGAATATCGAACGGTTAAATATCGAAGTTGCCGTTCATCAAAATCACTTTTGTGGGGGGCTGCACCCCCCCACTAATTATATATACCAACTTTAAGATGGCACTACAATGAGGAAAGGGCAAAATTCCTGATCTACACTATACCACAGTCTCAAAAAACAAATCGATGAACGGTAATTTCGATATTTAAGCCGTTCGAGTCCTTTCAATAATATGACATAGACCTGGCAGAATCTATATGTGCTTGCACAGTGCTTGGTAAATGCTAACCATGTCACATCACTGGCACATTATCCACATGCATTAATACAGGTACAAAAGTATGGAAAAGCTCACAATGATATTTAATTTAAACATTGTATTTATTTAGCTACAAAATAACACTAGAAGCTTTTACATTCAACACATATGCTTACAAAGATGGGTTAGCAGTGGTGAATGTAACAAAATTCCAAAAAGTAATGAATTTCTTTTTAGACAGGCAGGCTGAACACTATATATTGGTTTGTCAGTTATGGATCCCCACCCCAGAACCATGAGCCCCCTGAGAGGATGCATGATTGACCCTCATTATAATTCACTTCACTGATTTATTTGTGCTAGGATTGAGACAGATATATTTATATGAAATATACATGAAGGCTATCCATCTGCATTCTTACAGTGACATAAATGGGGTGTATTAGTAAAATCAGTAAAATCCTACAGCTCTGATTAAATCTTGCTGATTGAGTTTAATTGACAAGACTACTATACTGGGTGAGTCTTGCTTTATGCCCCTCTGAGGTTGCTTTTTAATTAAAAATTTTTTTTGGTTTGGGGCTCTTATTTTTTTTTTTGAACGGGGAAAAAAATTTGGGGGATTTTTTTGCTTTCTTTTTGTTTCCCTAACAAAAAAACCCAATACTTTTAAAGAATTTTTTTAAGGGTTTTTTTTTTTGTTTTAACAATTTTTTTTAAACATTTTTTTTAAAAAAAAAAAAAAAAAAAAAAAAAAGAAAAAAAAAGAAGAAAAAAAAACTATGCCCCCCCCCCCCCCCCCCCCCCCCCCCCCTAACCCTCCTCTTCTTTTTTCTTTTTTTCCTCTTTTTTTTTTCCTCCAAAAAAATGTTTTTTTTTTTTTTTTGCCCTATAATTTCTCTTGGGACCTCGCCTGGGTGGACAAATACATTCAACAAAGGCCACCTACTCCATATAAATTTATCTAAGAGACATACTGCTCTGCTGCATCCTTTCCTTATTCGGAACCTGGAAGAGTGTCTCCCAGAGGACACTGCTAAAGTATGTACATCTGTTGTCTCTCGGCTCCTACCATTGTAACTCCTGCTTGTTAACATTGTAAGCTATCTCCCTGCCAGGACAGCTAGCAGCCTATAGACCTTCCATTCCCTTCCCATCTTTTTCTGAGTTCTGCCCCTGCTCCTCTATAGTCCATCCTATCTTGTCCTGAGACCTTCCTAGCTGCTCAAGTGCACTCCTGCATTTGGCCACTAGAGGGCCCCCTACCATACTTTACTTTTGCTTTCCTTCTTCACTCATTTCTTGCTTTTATCTTCATTATTGCTACCCTCTCTTTCTCATCCATACTCTTGCCCACTTCACCTATTTTAATTAGAAACACCTTACTTACCCAGCTACAACTTACTCTCCTGCATCCTTTTGCTCTTCTGATTGACTCTCGATCCTCCTCTCCTGAGTTTCTTCCCTCCGTTAAGCCTCTTCGGGCTCACTCCGCTCCCCTACCCTGCCCCCAAATTCCACCCGCCCCCAGTACCTCTACCTATATCCCTCCAGTTTCCACACCCACTTCCTCCCTACACCAATTAGCCCTCTACACCTTAGACACACCCCAATCAGCCTATTACCCAATTTGTAACCACTCCCACAGCTAATACATACATTCTTCTCTTTCTAAACACTCCTCTACTCAACTACCTCTTCCTCCAGCTCCACACTCACTACTCCCTATCCTACACATTCTTACAAAGCTTTTTCTCCATCCCCCTGTACAATTACCTTATAACATATATAAGACATCCATAACAAACAACACTAAGCAGCCTTATCAACATGCCTTTAAATCCTTCATCCATTTGTATCCTTCTCTTATTATCTCTTAAACTATCATACCTTTATTACCTCACCCAACCCCATACTTCACACCATATACAATGTTTTCATACTACCAACCATCTGAACTCCCCTCTCTCACATTTGCACTCTCCGATCTCTCCCCATCTTTACCCAATATCACAGCTGCTTACCTTCTCATTCAAAGTTTTCTCCCTTCAAAAAAACTCTCTCTCCATAGCAACCAAACACCCCATTATCATCACAACTGACCCAAATCACCATTTCACTCTACTTAATAATCTTTTGAACCCAATCTTTCACCTCATCTCCAGTCTTTTATCTGGTGATATACATCCCAACCCTGGCCCCTCCTCCTTTTCCTCCTCACACAAGCCTATATACTTCACCTCTCTAAACTCCCAAAGCATAATGAATAAAGTCCCAACCCTCCATGCATGGCTTATGCATAATAAACCTGACATACTTTCTATTTCAGAAACATGGTTAAAGCCCTCTATAAAAGATTCTGAAATTACTCCGCCCAGCTATTCTATCATTAGAAAAGACAGGACCCAAAGGAAAGGTGGCGGTGTAGCCCTCCTTTATTCCTCTTCCCTGATAGTTACCCCCTACGACAAACCCACTCCTACATTTAACAAAGCAGAATTACTCCTCACTCTCCTACAAGTTAATAAGCATAAACACATATGCCTTGCATCTATCTACATTCCCCCAGGGGACAATATCTCCACACTTGAAAATATCCTCTCTTGGCTCTCTGACAACATTAGCAATGAAACCATACTCCTAGGAGATGTAAATATTAACTGGGCCTCCATCCAGTCCCTAACAAATCCTCTTAACATCAACCTATATAACTTTACCCAACTAATCAATACCATAACTCACCCATCAATAGACCCCTCCTGTGGCACCATCCTTGACTGGATTCTAGTATCACATCCCCACTATTTTTCAGATTTCAATGTACTCTTCCTGACCCTCTTAGTGATCATCTGCCTACTTTTACTCATCGACTTCTGTATCTCATACTGCTCCCACAACTACATTACTTACTCGTAATGACAAAGCTTCAACCCATCAATCTTTGTAGACTCCTGAAAGCTATTAATTGGAATAATCTAAAGACACTTCCATTAGAAGAAGCAGTTGCTCACTTTAACTCCACTTTCTTAAGAATACTTGATTCCCATGCCCTCTAAGAACAAAAGAATCAAAACAAATTCCCCTGGCTAACCAAAACCACACTAGCAACTATGCGATTTAGAGACAAAGCCTGGGGACTCTATCTGAGAACTAAGACTCCAGAGCATCATATTGCATTCAAAACCCTTCAAATAAAAGTCAAAAAGTTAATAACCTCAGATAGACAAAAATACTTCTTCACACTTCAAAACAATAATAAAACCAACCCTCAAAGATTTTGGAAGGGGATATCCACCCTCCTTAACCCCAGCAAACCACACACTCCAACCCCAGACCCAAACACTCCTGACTTAGAATTAGCTACACAGTTTAATTCCTTTTTCATCGACTCCATTGGCAAACTCACCTCCTCCTTCACAAGCTCCACCTCACTATCTAATACACCCCCTCCTTTTCCCACCCACAACCCCATCCCCAATTCCACATCACACTGCCTATCTTCCACCATATCCACTACTCCAACTGCCTCATCACCCTCGAACTCTCTCTCTCCACATTCCTCTCTATTCTCACTAAAACCTACACCCACTTCCACTATAAAGAAACTTCTCCAGAAACTGAAGCCTTGCACTAATGCCCCTGACACCATTCCCTCCTACTTCCTAAGCATAGCTGCAGAGGCTATTGCTTATCCCATCAGCATTCTAATCAACCGATCTATTCATGAATGCACTGTGCCCCAACTGTGGAAGCAAGCATTCATTATCCTCTACATAAAGGAGGTAACAATTGTAGCATCAACAACTTCCGGCCCTATTGCTATCCTGTCCCCTATTTCTAAAATCCTGGAAAAATGTGTCCACCTTCAACTCTTGCCACATCTATTGGACAACAACCTTATAACTCCTACACAGCATGGATTCAGGCCAAACCACAGCACTATCACAGCTCTCTTATCATTCCTTGTGACTGTTAACACTGCACGTGGTTCCGCCACATAGTCTCTACCCTACTACTTGACCTCTCCAAGGCCTTCGACACTATCTCACACAATCTGCTCTTAACCAAACTGTCAAAACTTAACCTCTCTCTGCCTGCCATAAATTGGTTCTCTAGCTATCTATCAAATAGAAACCAAGCTGTTAAATGGAAAAGGCCGCTTCCCCTTTGCTTAGTACCCCCAGTGGAGTTCCTCAAGGATCTATCGTTGGTCCCCTCGTCTTTAATATATTTATAAATGATTTCCATAAATCAATTCCTTTTGCAAACATCATCCAATATGCAGATGATTCTACTATTATCTGCTCTGCCACCTCCTCCTCTCAGCTCCAAACACTTACCCAGGAAGCTTTTTAATTACCGAGCAGTGGATGAGAAAAATCACTTGGCACTCAATGCCTCCAAAACAAAACTTATGGTATTTACCCTCCAAGTCCACTTCCTTCAATATAAACTCTTTCTCAATTACCAGCCAAAATAACTTACCCCTGGAACTAGTGACTGAAACAAAGCTACTTGGTGTTCATATTGATAATAGGCTTAGCTACAACTCCCATCTACAACTAAATATTAAAAAACTCATCAAAACTAGGTATGCTCTACCAAAATCAGTACCTTACAAGCTCTTCCAAAATCACACTCAGCCTCTCTTTTCTCATCCCTCCCTTCTCTATGGGGCCCCACTATTGACCAACCTTCAGTCCTCTCTAAAAACCAGCTATCCTCCTGCTATAATAAAATCGCCAAATTAAGCTAATGGACACAGGTCCTACACATACCACTGTTCTTCTCTCCAAACCCTAAACTGGCTCGAACTACCTAATCATCTTACTTATATACAGCTGACTTTCGCTCACAAGCTCATTCTTAGTCCTTCTCTTTGTCCATCCCTGTCCTCTGCCTTTAAAATGCACCTACCAAACAGAGTATTAAGATCTAACAATCAAAACCTACTAGAAGTCCATAAACCATCTCACCCCCCAGGTAAACACCTACTATCCTTCAACCTTGCCCGCCTCTGAACTCACTCCCACCAACCATTCGCACCACCTCTAACCGCTACACATTTAAAAACTCTCTCCATACATACCTGAGGTCCCAATGGGATTGCTCTTGCTCTCCCCTCATAAATTTATTATATCTCATCATCCTTACATTTTTGATACATATCTCTACCTTTTAAACCAAAGTTCCATCAACTTACCTACTCTGTAAGGTTTTGATGTCTGCTTGAATAACTCCTCTAGATGTTTATCACATTACCCCTTCTTTTTCCTACCTCTCATTTATCCTCATCATACTGTACTGATTAGAATGCTTTTGAATTGTGAACTTAAATGTTTTATGTTTTTACTCTGTACAATCTTTTGTATTTTATATTTGTATGCACCTAATTTTTGTCTGTATTGGAGCTTTTCTCCCCAGGACTCCATTGAAAACGGGTTCTTTTGGCCCAATGGACTATCCTGGTAAACCAACTGCAAATAATAATAATAATAAAAGTTGTACATGTGTTTTGCTGTCATAACACTTTAAATCATGGCACAAAGACATGCTTTGTCAGTCCAGTGCTCACCATTATAGCTGTTCAGTGCACATCGATGTAAGATGTGTTCCTTTAACACTTTTTTAAGTGAATTGCTTGTTTTTAGTTAGTCAAGGTCAGAAGAAATAGGAGTTGATCTCATCACTAATTTATGTCAGTAAATATGCAAACTATTAGGTCAAAGGCAGTCAGGATGCAAAATGCATTGTTGTTTCTGCTTGTCCTGCACCTGTTTTCTGGTGTACCTACTATAAGTTACCATTGTCCCTTTCAGCTGGTATTATTTAAGTAGTTTATTCAAGTGATTTATTATTTTGAGTATTTTAATTGCTCATATTTTAAACACGGTTCTTTCACTGGTTTGTATTTGGTGGACCAGGTTGTTGTGCATCCATATGTGATGTCATTTTATTAATTTGATAGTGTCTGTTGTTTTCAGTTGCATCAGCATACACCTCGTACATGTCATTTTAAAGCATACTAATAAGTTATCAATAAGGCTAGACATAAGAGTTTTTTATGATTTACTATTCAGAAAATGCATAATGACGTGAAATATGTTACTCTATTAACATTTTTAGTGCAATATTTAAAATTGTCCCTGATTCTTGCAGAAAGAAGTTGAGAGGTGGTCTCACTTTCATATATGGTGGAAACTTACTCATATAGAAACAAGTCCATCCATCTACAACCCCTTTTTCCCATTTTTGCACATGGGGACAGGGTGTTATTTCAACAGTAACAATCATCTAAAATCAAGGTTTACATGGGCAGATGTCTAGCCCTGCCACAGTAGTTATTCCACACCACACACACAGTCACACCTATGGCCAATTTACAGTATCCAATCTACCTAATGCATGTCTTTGGAATGTGGGAAGAAACCATAGCAAACTCACATGAACACAGGAAGGACATGCAGACTCCACATAGAAGGCACTGCAGCCCAGAATCGAACAAGGGAACCCCTTGCTGTGAGGTGACAACACTATCCACTGCACCACTGTGCTGCCACATATATAAATAAATAACATACAGAAATCCTACTTTTACTACAACAGTAAGCATTTTCTTTGCACAGGCAGAATCGGGTCTATATCATAACATCAAAAGGAAAGAATATCGAACGGTTAAATATCGAAGTTGCCGTTCATCAAAATCACTTTTGTGGGGGGCTGCACCCCCCCACTAATTATATATATCAACTTTAAGATGGCACTACAATGAGGAAAGGGCAAAATTCCTGATCTACACTATACCACAGTCTCAAAAAACAAATCGATGAACGGTAATTTCGATATTTAAGCCGTTCGAGTCCTTTCAATAATATGACATAGACCTGGCAGAATCTATATGTGCTTGCACAGTGCTTGGTAAATGCTAACCATGTCACATCACTGACACATTATCCACATGCATTAATACAGGTACAAAAGTATGGAAAAGCTCACAATGATATTTAATTTAAACATTGTATTTATTTAGCTACAAAATAACACTAGAAGCTTTTACATTCAACACATATGCTTACAAAGATGGGTTAGCAGTGGTGAATGTAACAAAATTCCAAAAAGTAATGAATTTCTTTTTAGACAGGCAGGCTGAACACTATATATTGGTTTGTCAGTTATGGATCCCCACCCCAGAACCATGAGCCCCCTGAGAGGATGCATGATTGACCCTCATTATAATTCACGACTGATTTATTTGTGCTAGGATTGAGACAGATATATTTATATGAAATATACATGAAGGCTATCCATCTGCATTCTTACAGTGACATAAATGGGGTGTATTAGTAAAATCAGTAAAATCCTACAGCTCTGATTAAATCTTGCTGATTGAGTTTAATTGACAAGACTACTATACTGGGTGAGTCTTGCTTTATGCCCCCTCTGCAGGATTGGCTCAATAGCTCCCCTACCTGCAATCAGTCAGTCCATTCTTGTGTGAGTCACCTTCACAATTGCCTAATCCCATATTGCTAAAACTGCCCCTGACTTTTATGTCCACTGTAGAACTCTGTCTGTCTGTCTGTCTGTCTACTTATCTATTTTGTATCTGAAGCAACTGTTAAAGAATTGTGTAATTCTACAACAATAAAAGCTTTTATTACTTTCTTAACCGTATTTAAAACTTTCCTTGTTACCAGTTTGGGGAGTCTGTAAAGTGAATATTGAAGACAAGGTTGCTGAATTCTTTGCTAAGCTTGTTACATGACTGCCTGTCTTTATTAAGATATTCCTTCATCTCCTAATGATATAAATTTTCTTTTGTAATACTATGTAATCTTTAAGGCTGTTGACTACAGAACAGCAACAAAAATAATTTAAACCTATAAGTATATTCGTTTCTTCAACTTAAACAAATGTTACATGTGGCATTCAGTGATAGCAGATGGTATATATTCCATATATTTTCAACTTAAATGTTACATGTAGCATGTAGTTATGCAACATTATTCTCTGACACTAAACTGCATTTGTCTAGTGAATGAGCAGATGAAAGCTCTCCTTGATTTTTAAAACCTGATTCTATCTGAAACTGATGACAGTCTTTGCTGTAAACTACCAGTAAAATCTGTTGTAATACAAGTCACAAGTCATCTTAATGTATACGTGCATTGCAAGCTTCACAAATTACTTCATTTCCAGACTTCAGTGTGTCAGCAGTGTTGCTGTCTGATTCCCATGTCAGTCTTCTCACAGTTACTGACATTTACGAAACAAAGGCATCAAGATGCTTTATATATGCTCAAAGTCACAAGTTAGGATTAATGTGATCCATATGTTAAATTCCTTCATCTTTACGAAGCAGAGGCCTCAGGCCTGTGAAATATTATGTTATGTTTTAGCCTAATCACTTCCACCCAAGTAAGATCAGCACTTATGATGGCTGACTAAAATAAAAAAATAGCAAACAGAAATGTGTTTTTCATTTCAGTTAATATTTTATCTTTTGAAGCAACTTGTCGCCAAACAGTCACATCCAAAAGGTTGTTGATTATTCTTTTTTTTTGCTTTTTGTAACAGGAAAAAATATTTTCCTCTGTATAATTATTTTTCTTCACTTATGTTGAAGAATGCTCTTTAGAAATATATTAAAAATTAGTTTTATTTTAACTACTTCAATCAACTGCAAGCTCTGTAACCCTGATGACTAGCAAGTAAAATAAAGAATATTGAAAGCTGAAAGCCTCCCTTTAAGTGTAACAGTCACTTTATTTACATTTTTACAGATGATTAGTACAGTTAGTCATACCATGGTGTCTTAGAATCCCACCTAAGGAAAACAAATTGAACATCCTGTGAATAATTTCCCTTTTGGTAAGTGTTAGTAGCATCTTATTCGTAATATTTAAAACATGGCATTTCCAATGTAGAGATACATCTAAGCAATTTCTTAGTCAAGGGCAAGAGGCTAGTAAAGTCATTCATTTTATAGTGGGAAGAAAGCTTTAGATTTCAAAAAGCAACCACAGTGAAAGGCTTATGTGGTTTACATAACTGTCAAATTTCACCACAAGGCTTAATGAAGAACTATATTCAAAAAAAAAACCTATATCATAGGATCAAATGCCTTGCAACCTGAATGTATTATTAGGCTGTCATTTGACAGAGAACTTAATTTTGGTGTTCACTAGCTATATTGTATGCACCCCACCACTGCAAACCGAGCATAGTTTTGTTTTTCTAAGCCCATTTCATACACGCACTTATATTACATACGGGCCGACATAAATATTCTAAACTGCATTATATCAACACATATTGACAGCAAATATTGCTAAACTGAAAAATATCTAACACAAAATATCTACAAAATTAAAGTCATACTAGAGAAGGGATTATGCCAGTGGGGTTCTCTGACCTCAGAGTTGTTACATATATAATTAGCCAGGGATGTGGAGGTGCAGGGCGACTTGCATCTCTGCCTTTGGATGTGGTTAGAGTTTGTCGATATTTTATATTTAGATATTTTTCCTATAGATATTTGTGGTGTTTACTATATATAATGTAGTTTAGATAATTTTAAGCAGACCCTATTTATATTTATATTGATATGTATATGTATGCTTCTATTTATATGTATTTATTTATCTCTCTCTCTCTCTCTATATATATATATATATATATATATATATATATATATGTGTGTATATATATATATATACAGTAGAACCTCTGTAAGTTGGCCACCAAAGGGACTATAACAAGCTGGTCAACATATGGAAGTGGTCAACATAAGGAACTAGGCCTGCTGTACTGATACATACATGTACTTTACTTTCTTGTACAGCTTTTATCAGAGAATATCATACAAAATCATACATAATCAAACACAGTAAACTCACACATACAGTATCATACAAAATCAATACATTTACTGTTTTCTCATACTTTAATCATTCTTTCTGAAAAAAGAGTCAGTCTTGGTCTGTTTCTTATTCTTATTACATAGGTAAGTGGAGAAAGCACATTCAACACTAGCATCACCACTCAGTATACCTGGGCATTTTTCCACATTAAATGACTTCAACTGCATTATCAGATGGCTGACATCCTCTGCTTTTGGAGTCTCTGCAATTTCTGCAATGGCAGATTTTATTCACTTTTATATTTATATTCCCCTTTGCTCATTGTTTGCAGCACACAATGTAGCTAAAGATAAAAGCAGCTGGAGACTTTGCATCTCTGTTTGGTATTTAGTGAAGAACAAGTATTGAGGAGGAGGGACTGAAGGCTATGACTATTGAGAGGGGATAAATACCTTAACATACTACAAATTATGTAGCTTCATTGACTTCATGGATGGAAGTTTTCCTCCTTTTCCATTGTGTCTCCTCTTTCCTTGCCATATCTCTTCAAGTACTCATCTTTACATTTTTGGATGTTGCTAACTGTGGTCTTGCTATCATCAAAATGCTCTGTTGTCTTTCTTTGGCTGCTGATTTCCAGAAAATGTAGATCAACCTTTTCCTTCAATGTCAGCTCTTTGAGTTCTTTCCTTTGAGTCATTATGTCTCGATTAACTGTAAAATGTTTCAGTAATTGTGGGATGTACTTACGATTCAGACCAGTCCTTCGTGTTGAAAAAATCTTCAGTAGCACATGATAAACAATAGGAAAATAGGCCTAATCCAACACATGGTAAAAATAAAACATGAAAAAAGAACTTGTACTAAAAAAAAAAATAGAAACAAATACAGCTTAGGGGCAAAGCCCACACCTTCTACCCCTTGGTGGAGAGTAGACTCACCTGGTCAAGTCATAGAAGGTAAACTAATATTGTGTGTCACAGTCCAAGTGGTCAAGATACATCTTACAGAGGTGGTCAATATAGAGGTCAGTCTTCCACTGAATATATGTGGTGCATGTCCTCTCTATGAAACTTACGTCAGCTTAAGAAAGTGGTCAACTATAGAGGATCATGTGTGAGTGTGAGTGTGAGTGTGTGTGTGTGTGTGTGTGTGTGTGTGTGTGTGTGTGTGTGTGTGTGTGTGTGTGTTGTTTTATATTTATATATATATTTATATATATATATATATATATATATATATGTGTGTGTGTGTGTGTGTGTGTGTGTGTGTGTCTCTCTCTCTCTCTCTCTCTATATAAAACAGTTCAGGAGAACAATATATGTCAAACTCTGCTTGTCTCCTTTAGAGTTGATTCTCATAGGGGCCATGTTGCCTGAACCCTAAATTCGCCAAAATTCTATATACCACCTCCAAGATCATCATACTTTGGACAAAGGGGAATTCTCTAAGTAACAGCAGTCTTAGGATTAACATATATAAGTCTGCATTTTTGTTCATTCAGTCTTGCTATCCAGTGACTCATACTAGTGAGTTACCAAGTAGAAGTTCCATGATATAACAATCATTGTTTGTTTGGCCCGTAAGAATTAGATTTAATGTAAACGATGACTGACAGGGTTGGAATTATCACAAAATTAATGCATACCCACTGATATTCTGAGGGGTGACACTTGTCTCTGACATACAAATGAAGGAAACACCCACTGAAGGCATACCATTCCCACCTAAAAAAAAATCACCAAAAAGCAAAGCCTGCAAAACCCCGCAGAAATCTCAAATTAAATGTTTTTGCCATGGGAGGGGGGGAGCAGGCAACCCCTCCCATGCGGGAGACTGTTAACATAAATATACCAGGTGCGAGATCGCACAATATTAGAGACGGGTAAAATAATTCTCATTATCTCTGGTATTCAAAAAATATCGCAAAAACTCCTGTCTCCTACTCATTCTTCTACTCATTCTTATGAAAATACATTCTGTTGGATGAGTAATGGCATTTGGCCATACACAGTGCTTCCATATATATATATATATATATATATATATATATATATATATATATATATATATATATATAGAGAGAGATACATATATATATATATATATATATATATATATATATATATATATATATATATATGTATATATACATCTATATATATATATATATATATATATATATATATATATATATATATATAAATATATATATATATCATCATCTTCTTTCGTGTATTCCCGTTAGGGGTCACCTGTTCCCATTAGGGGTCGCCACAGCAGATCACCTGTTTCCATTTCTTCCTGTCCTCTGCATCTTGCTCTATCACACCAGCCACCTGCATGTCCTCTCTCACCACATCCATAAACCTTATCTTAGGCCTTCCTCTTTTCCTGTTACCTGGTAGCTTCATCCTTAGCATCTTTTTCCCAATATACTCAGCATCCCTCCTCAGCACATGTCCAAACCAATGTAATCGTGCCTCTCTGGCTTTGTCTCCAAACCTTCCAACCTGGGCTGACCCTCTAATATACTTATTCCTAATCCTGTCCACCCTTGTCACACCCAGTGCAAATCTTAACATCTTTAATTCTGCGACATCCAGCTCAAACTCCTGCCTTTTTGTTAATGCCACTGTCTCCAACCCATATAACATAGCTGGTCTCACTACCCTCTTGTAGACCTTCCCTTTCACTCTTACAGGTACTCGTTTGTCACAAATCACTCCTGACACTCTTCTCCATCCACTCCATCCTGCCTGTACTCTCTTCTTCACCTCCCTTCCACACTCACCATTACTCTGAAGTATTGATCCCAAGTATTTAAACTCATCCACCTTTGCCACATCTACTCCTTGCATCCTCACCATTCCTCTATCCTCCCTCTCATTCACACACATATATTCTGTCTTAGTCCTGCTGACCTTAATTCCTCTTCTCTCTAGAGAATATCTCCATCTCTCGAGGGTCTCCTCCACCTGTTCCCTACTCTCACTACAGACCACAGTGTCATCTGCAAACATCAAAGTCCACGGGGACTCCTGTCTAATCTCGTCTGTCAACCTGTCCATCACCATTGCAAATAAGTAAGGGCTCAGAGCTGATCCTTGATGTAACCCCAACTGCACCTTAAACGCATCCGTCAATCCCACTGCAGACCTCACCACTGTCACACTACCCTCTTACATATCCTGTACCACTCTTACATACTTTTCTGACACTCCTGGCACCCTGTCATATGCTTTCTCTAAGTCTACAAACACATAATGCAACTCCTTCTGACATTCTCTGTACTTCTCCATCAACACTCTCAGAGTAAAGATCGCATCTGTAGTGCTCTTTCCCGGCATGAAACCATACTACTGATCACTAATCATCACGTCCCTTCTTAACCTTGCTTCCACTACTCTTTCCCATAACTTCATGCTGTGACTGATCAATTTAATCCTTCTGTAGTTACTACAGCTGTGCACATCACCCTTATTCTTAAAAATCGGTACCAAAACACTTTTTCTCCATTCCACAGGCATCCTCTCATTTTCCAAGATTTTGTTAAACAATCTGGTTAAAAACTCCACTGCCATTTCACCTAAAGACCTCCATGCTTCCACAGGTATGTCATCTGGGCCAACAGCCTTTCTGTTCTTCATCCTCTTCATAGCTATCCTTTCTTCCTCCTTGCTAGTCCATTGTACTTCATGATTCACTATCCCTACATCATCCAACCTTCTCTCCCTCTCATTCTCTTCATTCATCAAAATGGGTCTATGTCAGAAGCCTGAGTTTTCAGAATCTCTAAATTCATATTGTTGAGATGAGATGATAGAGTTTCCAAAAACCCAAACTTCAAAAACAACAAAAATCTACTTTTTTCTATGTTTTTGGAGGGGGTCAACCCCCCCCCCCACACCTCCAATACCCCCTGCATATTGTATACACCAACTCTGAGATCGTACTACAGTGGGGAAAATGGTAAATTTCCTGATCTTCACTGTATAGCGATCTCCACTGAAAAGTTTTAAGATTCTGAAAACTCAAGCTTCTGACATAGACCCATATATATATATATACACATATATATATATATATATATATATATATATATATATATATATATATATATATAGATACATACATATATCAACATATGCACACCTACATACCTACATATATATCTTTACATACACATACACACACACACACACACACACACACACACACACACACACACACACACACATAGGTGTGTGTGTTTCAATATAATAAGATGTGAGACTAAAAAGTTAGAATCACATCAGCTTTAGGGATATTTCTGTACTTACATTATTATTATTTTTTTTGTTTTGTTTTTAACAAATACTACAGATCTCTGCTTACTCTGTTAGTGAGTCTGCTCCTTCTGTTTACTGAGAAGATTTGAGAACTATAGGTAGAAGAACAGAAATTATCCTTTAATAACAATTCTCTGATAGCTTAAACCTAAGCATGTACATATTTTAAAAAAGACTCCACAATTTAACAGAGTCTGATTAAAAAAATACAAGTGTCTTAGAAGCATACCACTGTTTTTAGTGTGAAATGAATCAATGGAGTGAGCTGTTTAATAGTTCATCATTATAAAATTAATGTTAAAATATATAGCAATACTATCTAGGCTGCTGAAAAGTAGCCAGGTCTCAAAATGAAAACATTAACCCCACCGCTTTTTTTTTGTAAAATGTGTTTTCCCCCCACATACTTAGTTCATTGGTAGAGGACCAATCCCTTTTGTCACATCAAGTGAGGGATGGTGGAGTCCATGCCCTAATATGTTATAGTACAAGTTGCAAGATCTATTTTAGGCACTAAAAAGTCTAATTTTATTTCACGTTTAAACCTCTGACATGCTAACTTTTCATGTTATCATGTCTACTGAACTAACCACAATGCTATTATGCATGACTAGCTGCAAGGGCTCCTTATACATTTCTTAATGTAATGGTGAGACAGCTTTTAGATGCTTTCCTACAAAAAACAGGTACCTCATACATTTGCCAATAAATTAACCCATGTCACCAATGTTAAATATTGGAATATTCTATCTGTGCCAACAGGCCAAAATTATTAATAAACAATACAACAAAAGCTGCACACATTTATTTTACTCTACTAGCATTAAAGAGTTGAGAGTTGCCTCATGCTCTATATCCTTATGACATGAAGATGGAACTTTTGGCTGTGTGAAAATTAACACTGACCTACTGTACATTTCGATAATGGCAGAGGAAATTATGAAAAACACTGCAATAAGTGTGAAGTACCATCAGTGTGTGGTGTTTACATCTTAAACTTTCAGTCGGCTTACATATGTTTAAAGCAGAGTGGGCATATATCTATATCTATATAACTCCTTGGCTGTGGTATAGTGCTACACTGGGACACATCGCTTTCATGTAGAACCCCAAATTCTGGGTTAAATACAGGGGAATAGTTCATGTCAGCAACCTGGGGTGAAGGAGGGACACTAGATGTATCTGATGGCCAACTATGAGCAGGAAACAAATAAGCAGGTAAGTAAGGAAGCAAATAAATAAATAGATATGATACAAAAGAAAAGATACAAGCAGTGTCTATAACCAGATTAAAATCGTTAAGACACTTGACAGACACACTTTTATTTATTTATGGCAAACTTTTAATTCAGAGAGAGATTACCCTGAAAAACACATTAGTTGTATTTATCTGCATATGTTTCATGTTGCAAACTGATAGACGGGTCACTGCCAAGTGAGTTTTATGATGAAGCAGTTGAAGATCTTTATGAAGTATACAAGCATAGCTTGAAATGAAAGAATCTGCAGGATCTTAATGATCGAAGGCATGTCTAATGCTTCAATCTTAAATCTATGTATGAAATTATAATCACATTACACAAACACACTGTACATGCATAGTTTTTGGTTTAACCATTTACCCTGCACTAAAAAAAAAAAAGCTGACACTTTGCCACAAGAATAAAAAGTAAAACATTAAGTGATCTTATCCTTATGTTTGGACTTCATCAGAATGTAATACATTGCTAAACACATGAAAGTTAAATATATTTAATGTGCATACAATGTTTCTATGTCATCAAATAGCACTGAAAAATAAAATGAAGATTAAACAAAAAATAAAAACAATTAATAACAAATGCGTAAATTACTAATAGAAATTAGATAGTTAAAAATATTTCATAAACCTGTATTTCAGAAAATTTCATTTTTAACACTTTGCTTATAATAACCATATCTTCTAAACCATAAGGATATGGGGGATCAGTTTTAAGTTGCCACATAAGATCCCTTAATACCAATTTATTTTTCCAGTCCCTTCCTCTTTGATCTTGACCTTCCTTTTCCAGAATAGTGAATAAAAATGCACTTTTATATGGAAAAAACTTTTACATATCTTGCTAAAGCATTTTTTGGTCTGATTTGGCAATACATTATGAATGTTGCTCTATCCTACTTTTTAAACTGTTTTGACTTGTACCCCTGAAGAAACCAAAACAAATCTTTCAATAGATAATGTACACCACTCCACTGGTGTTACAATTGACTCTAACAAAAGGTAATAACTCAGATCTATTATAAATCACTCTCCAAAATGCAATCTATATACTTTACACTGGTTACAACCCACACATTTTCATGTACACTTATAACCAAATTGAGAAACACTGTTTTTCATAACTGGTCTCTCAAGTATTTTTTTAATTATTTTTATTTTTATATACAAATATTGGTACCTTACCAGTCACATGTGGACCTATCTGAAGGTAAAAAAGAATTCCCAGTATTTTGAATACCTTTTTAATTATCTGTGAATCGAGACAATAATAATGCATACTTTATTAAATTTGTTATTGTCCTTTTCCTTAAGTTTCAGGGTTATCATATCGCCCTCATCTTATCTTAAAATAACATGGGAGCTGATTTGTTGAAAGACATAACCTCTGCACAGTTGTTTACTGGTTATTCTGGATGTCCTTTTTGGAATAGCATCACTCTAAACATATTTAATTCATCATAGCACAGTATTCACAAAATTAGGGGTGCAAGTCACCCCCCCATAGACACATCTTTATTCTGGTGAAAATATTCATCATCAAAAAAGATGTAATCATTCTTTAATACCATTTCCATTAAACAGCAAATAATCCTAATATATGTGTTTACCTTTGTAAAATCAGGGGATCCATTCTGTAAACTACATGATCCCTAAATCCAAGGGATCCCTTCTGTAAACCACATGATCCCTAAATCTTGTGGAATTACTGAATATAAGTGTTTTCATGTCAATTGTCACTAACAAACACTCAGTTACAAATTCAATATTTATCAGTAAGGTCCAAAAAATC
Organism: Protopterus annectens; assembly: GCF_019279795.1. Taxonomy (NCBI): domain Eukaryota; kingdom Metazoa; phylum Chordata; order Ceratodontiformes; family Protopteridae; genus Protopterus; species Protopterus annectens. The sequence goes on along the minus strand of NC_056744.1, from coordinate 429,930,173 downwards.
CAAGAATAATTTAAAATGTGTTTGGTACTGTCTAAGCACCACTTTAGTATCTCATTCATGTATTTGGCCAGTGGTATTGTCTTTGATCCTGCTGCCACAGCAATGAGTCTCAACGGAGGATAATTAAGATCTGAATGCACCTTAGGGGATACCAAAAATAGTAAATATCCTAGGCTGTTTAGTTTTCAAATAACCACGCCTTTCACAAGATATTAAACCCTTATACAACAGTTCATCTAGGACTAAATTAATTTTCTTATAGGCAGTCATGGTCTCATTTAAACCAGGAGAGTTTTTTGTACCAGTTTTAAGTTATCACATAAGCTCCCTTAATTCCAATTTATTCTTCCAATCCCCTTCGTTTCAACCTTGATCTACCTTTTCCATGATAGATACCATTTCATATGGATCAGTGTTGTTCAAAATACTCATTATTCTACTGACATAATCAGCATTGTCCATGATAACCATACCACCCACTTTATGGGCTACATCCCCCTAATGTCTCTATTTGCCTTCAGATCATTCAAGAAACACTTTCATTCACAAGCCAAGGTATAACATTCATTTTTTTTAGACAAAATATTCCTAGTGTCCCTTTTGCAAAGCTTTTCAAACAAATTATCACTGGATGTGTGGGAGAAACAAAGATACTAGACTTTTTACCTTCCACTGTGAAAAGAAGATGGATCACATTTATCAAAATACCATTGGCAGGTTAAACTTTCTAGTAAAACATCCAGCTCTATTAAAATAATAGTTAGTGCTTTGATCCGTCTTGACAAGAGCCAAAATCTTGATCTAAGGGTGTGATTCAAATGTTCTGAGTCATTGAAAGTTTACATAAATGGAAAAACAACATAAGATTGAGATGTCTTAGCATAGTTGGACACTTATGGCAAATGACAGTGGCACTGCAATTTACTGAGAACAGTGACTGAAGTCATATCACCATTGTTCCTTCAAATTGCTCATTTAAAATCCATACATCTACAACTTTTTAGGAAGGACAGCTCTTTCCTATACACCACTATGTATTTGCAGCAACAAGGCTATTTTGGCATCATCCCACAGGCCTGCACAACCACTGCCTTTTAAGCATCATATTTATTCTATTCATGTATCAAAATCTGTTTAGAATACTTGAAAATATATGCATTGCAAATTCATTATCAGTGCAAAAACGTTGTACTTTGTGATAAAATAGCTGTACTGTTCATTCTACACCCTGTACCCAGTCAATCAATTCATTATTCTTTATGTATTTCTATAATTATTTTTAGCATTGTACTCTTTTTTTTTTTTCTTTTTCTTTTCTTTTTATGTATTACTGTGGCGCTTCTCTCCTGGGCCTTGACTGGAAAAGGACAGAATTGTCCAGTCAGACTTTCCCAGTTAACAAATATAAAATAAAATAAAAATAAATAAATAAATATTTAGCAATGGAGTTCAAGGGTCCAGCCAATCCACTTAGGCTCATAATTGTTTTGAACCTTTATAAAAAGTTGAACTGATGATACTTTTCCTGAAAAAGGCAGCTCAGAATATGGAGATAATGAACTATTAATAATTTAGAGCAGCCTTTAATAGAGCATCTTACTTTACTATCTAAAAGTACAAACCTGTGGTTTATATTATCCAAGGATGCTAATCAGTACACTTGATGTCATAATACAGCGGCACAAGGGAAGAGCAATTATATTTATTTTTTTCTACCTTTTCTTCATGTTACTATGGTCCCCTCCTCACTTGCTGGCCACAGTTAATGAAAGTCTGTCAGATACAGAGTCTATCTATAAATACAAAATGACAAACCTAGCACAAGTATGATACTAGTCATTCAACTATAAGTAATAATAATAGTTAAAGCCAAATAAACTTTACTGTCATTCAGAAATCACACAAGTGCAAAAATTGAATGAAATTCCATGTCTCTGGATTAAACGTGCAGATAACATACAGACTATTTTCACAGACATTTACACATATAGTACCTATCTATTACATCACGGACATGCAGGTAGACAGACTAATATTGCACATAATTAGAAACACATTCTAACACTTTTCGAAGTGAACACTTACTTGCATGAGACTTTAGTATTGCACAAGTACTTGGTTAAGACATTGCATTGATCCTTGCACAGAAAGATCACAAAAGATAAGGACAGCTAAAACACCATTAAACATCTGAAAACATCATAATGTTTTTCAGGATCTAGAAGTCGTCTGTGGTCCTTGACTGTGTCCTTCATAAGCATAACAAAGTTACAGTGACATTTTGGGAATGGATTAATTTATTGTTGGTTGTTTTATGCTATCCTTTGCATATATTAAGTGAATGATCAGCCCCACTTTATGACAAAAACATATATGCAACTATGAAGTTTTCTTCCCTTTTTTTTTTTTTATTTTAACCAGTGTTCTGGTGGTAGGTTCACAGGTTCGTTTCTTATAGCAAAAATAAGTAAATAAAAAGAGCAAGCATGTTCACTTTTTCAGTATGGCAAGAATTTTAATTCATTACATCAAAAAAAATATCTCAAGCTATCTTGTTTATTCCCACTTTTCTTACACTGGTTTATCCATCCAATTGTAAGCATTAACATGAAGGAATATAATTCTTAATTGTAACTGCTTGGGCAATAGTGTCAAACATATTACAAGTTTATATGCCTAACTGTACATTATACAATGACCCCCCCCATTAATATTCCAAAACGTGCACGATGATTGGCCAATATACCAACAGAAAAAGGTCTGGTTATCCCAACTTTTTTCTGTTGGTATAAAGTGCTCAAAACATTTTTTTTTAATAAATGAAAAAAAAAGATAGAAAAACGGAGCAACAGAGACTTTCTTTTCTCCATTGCTTCTGTTTCAAAGCATTGATGTACTGGGTATGCATGGGATACAAGCCTCATATGCATGCTCAGTACATCAAAACAGGGAAGCAGTGTACCACAACCAGCAGAAGAACAGTAATGCATGGTTATACAAAGGCATTATTTATGAAAAGTAAGTATTTTTTTCTTAAATAATGTCATTGTATAATAGCAATAACCGACTCTGTGGTTGTGGTATATTGAAATTTACCCATGGCTGGCTTTATTTAATAACTCGGGCTTCACCCTTGTGATTAAACCACACCAACCGTGGGTAAATCTTCAATATACCACACCATGTCATTGGTTATTGCTTAAATATTGCATGAAGAATGTACTTTTTCTAACCGTTTATGACAGTTTTCAAAGAATTATTTTTAGAATGTTCCATCCCATATGTTTTCTATTGGAAATTTGGGGTATGCATGTATAGTCATATATTGTTTACTTGGCTTTTTTGCTCTGCAATTGTTACATGTATTTGCATATCTTTAGATAGTTATTTTAAATGCCTGTTTTTTTTTTTCTAGAAACTAATGATGAAATTAAGTAAAAAGGTAAGTTGATTTTCTTTAGGTTTCTTATTAAAGAGAAATCTTTCATTCGTGCCCTTTCTTACCACTGCCAGATTAGTTCTGAATATTATTTGATGGTTCCTTTTTTCCTGCACATTTGGAATGAATAATTTATTTATATTGCAATATTTCGTTATGTTTACAAGTTAACACTTATATAGCAGTAGCTAAATAAATCATATTGCCATTAAGTGTTAGCGATTGTCACATTTATAAAAAGCTAATTGAACTGTGTAACTATTAAGAAAATATAGTGCACTTACTGCTTATATTTTCATTGGTGATCCTCTGAATTATTCTAGAAGCATACTACCATATCGTTCTAGCTCTACGAATACTTTGTTGAAGTTTTTGATCTAGGATTTCCTGAAATGTAACACATTTATAATCTAGAAGGCTCACCATATGAGTCTGGTATTTATTGTGTGTGTCTTGCAAAAATTACATTTTTATTATTCAAGTTTATAATGAAATCCTCTTGGGTTTATCCACTGTCATATACTAGAAAAAGTAATACAATATCAAAAGATGAGCATTCCATAGCAGATTATATCAATCATGTTATCATTTGACAATAAATGAAAAAAGAATCAAATAACTGCACTTTCATCACAATTCAAGTATTATTTGTAATGCAGAAGATAAGCAACCAACATTTTACTCACTTTACTCAGTTTTCATTGGATTACTTGTACTGATCTTGCTCAAACTGCATTTTTCTCTTTGCTGTCTGTCCCTTCTCAGGCATTGCTTACGTAATGTCTGATACTGACCAGTGGGTAGAAGAGAAAAGAATGTTTAGCTATATGTCTTGTTGGTGGTTGTTCTCCACAATGGAGTGACCTTAGAGTGAGAATATTCAGTTAGGTGGATATGAGAGTTGAATCCCCCTACATGGCATGAGGTATGTGGACATGTCACCCTGAAAAACAATATTTTTCTAGGTACACATTTCCACAGTTCTTGATTTCGTTATGTTTTTGTTCACACTCCCAAAAGGCCATCCTCTCTGAAAGACTGCACAACAAAGTCTGAAAGAAACCAGTGGTATCCCCCCCACCAAAGTTTACATTTGTATTTAGACTCCAAACATTAGGTAATTATGTATTCATCAATTAATAATCAACTTAACCATGCTAATCTGTTCTGCCTTAGATGAGACAACAGGCACATGTATGTATATGTGACTGTTTTAAAGTTAACACTTAATATTACAACATGTAGGAAATGGCTATCAATAGGTTAAACTTCTAGATATGGGTTCAGAGTAATTAAAAAGGGATGATTTATGGAAACTCATAGTAAGCTATTGAGAATTAATGCTATTGTGGTTTAGGGTGGTAGAGTGGCAGGAATTACAAGCAGTGGCAGTTGGTGACTTCAAATTAAAGGGGGGCTGCAGGAGACAGCTGAATGGGTGGGGCCAATGGGAAGGAGTGTGACCAACTAGAAAGGGGTGGAACTATGCTCAAAACCACAACAACTGGAACTTTAATTAAATACGCTGCCCTGGGTGCCAAACCATCATTATGAGAGTCCAATCAAGACAAAACGAAGTGTAGAAGAAAAAAATATTTCAATGCATTGGCTACATGACAAGTTACTTAATATCTAGATGGAAACACAAAGGTTGTGAGGCATGAAAAAATAAATTGCTTTTTAAATACATTACTGGAATGCCAGTCAAAATCAAGTATAAAATAAAACAAGCAGCACTCAGCTCAAACCACTTCTCCTTGCACTGCAGTTCTAATTATAATTTATATTCAGCTTTATAAAATTACCAAGTAACATGCTGAAAGTAGCAATCTCTGTGGTACCCCCACTTATAAAAATGTTTCTTATCCAAAAAAGAACTGATGCCTGACAACAACTATCTACTTGTCTCATGGGGAACACGTGATCAAAGTAAAAAATGAACAGCAAACAAGAAACAAGCTCAAGATAAATTGCTTAAAGGATTACTGCACAAGTTATGGACCACACATGATAGATTGGCATTCTGTTTAGTTTTAGGCCTGAGGTAAAGTGAGGTATTGCTTGTGCAGCATATGTGTCTTTATTAATAATGTCTGTATGTATCAGCCTTGGTCTCAGTACACCATTACACATTGCAGCACATGCCTTTGGGACACTTGATGTTATGCATATGCTACCTGTAGAGAGCCCTGGATGATGTCTCCTGTGGAACAACTGTTCCATCTGATTACCCTAAACCATAGGCCACACTTATGCAGAGTCCAGGTAATTGTCAACACAGGTACTGCACAGGCAGTACTTGCTAGACATTCCTGCAAGTCCCTCAGTGTTGCTGCATGTGCCTGAGCAGCCTCCGTGACCAGTTTGCAACATATGTTGTCATCTGTCTTTGATGGGCATCTGTTTATTTCCTACAGTAATGGTGTCCCATACTTCATCATCACATACATGCTTGTATGCACTATTTGCCATGGTATATGCAATGGTGAGGTAAGGCTACATCTCCCACTCCTGAGTGTTACCTTTTGGATATGTGATCCATTCCATGGTTTGTAAGATGTGTGCAAGCCACAGCTGCCTCTGTTGCAGGTATGTGGGCCAATGTCGTGGACATACTTCTTGTACAGCAGACCATTACTTGGTGCAACATTGAGGACCCGTACTTGATGGAAGGTGCATACTCAAGATGAGTGAATGCTGCCCTACCTGAAAAGCTGCTTCCTCGATATGTTATTTGGAGTGTGTGCACACATATGCTTCCATTGTTTGTTAAAGTATGTATTCCCCATATTTGTTGTCCTAACATAGGATTCCACCTTACACATTCATTGCTCATATTAGGATCACATTACAGGTTGTAGAAGTTGTGGAATGTGGTATTGTGATATGCCATTGTGTAGATGTGTAACAGTTGCCATTGCAGTACTGGTATATATACATTCACTGTTGTAGCAACTATATAAGGGTAATGTTTCAGACATATCCCTACTGTAGGCCATGTGTCCCATGATTATGTTCATTTCTGTCCACACATCTTGCATTGACAGGTTGTTAGTTAAGCTGCAGGACTCTTACATACCCTTCAGATATGCCACCATGGTCACCACTGTGATGCAGTGCAGTTAATAGCAACAATAAGTGAACATGTACAGCATGCATTATAGGGAGGTGTGTTAAATGCGTGCATGGCAAATGCCATGGCCATAACATGGCCGGTGTATTGACAAACCTGAACAAAAGACCTCCATACTCACCAGCAACAGGCTGCTGCCCCAGAGGTATATCAGAGGGACCTAAATAGTTGTATGAGAGATGTGATGTCAGTAGCCACACCTGTGGCATTGGTACAGGGTGGGTGCAGCATTTCAGTACATCAACAGTACAAACACACAATACTAAAGATTATGCACATCTGTTCATTACTACACTGCGGCGACTGACTATGTTATCTGACATATGCATGAAGATACTTTACAGATGAGGAGGGATAAGCAACAGTTGTCTACAAACATGCCATGGGGCCTTACATGCATGCTCCTCATCCATTGTGTGGGCAGCACCCACCTCCACAATGCTATCTTCCAGTTCTTGACTTTGCTGTCAGGCAGGTGCCCCAAGGCTGGCGAGGAGCTCCTCCACATGTGTCAGTGGGGGCTGGATGGCATGACCCCCATCTGTGGATAGCTGGTCCCTCCTAACTGCAGCAGCACACTGACGGGCAGGGAAGATGAGGTCATTGTGACAATATTGCACCTGCTCATAACTGCGGTTATGCAGGCTGACATCGTTAACCCTGTGGATGAGCTCATTCTACAGGCAGTCCTCTCCTGCAGATCATGGGCCATACGCCCAAAGAGGGTTCCATGGTGATGCACCAGGAAGTTGATCAGAATGTTGTTCTCTTGTGGAGTAAATCCTGTTCCATCACTCTCATGGTACCTGCAAGATATAAACAGGTAAAAAGGTCTGAGGACCTCATACTGCAAGGATATCATAGTTGTTAATTGACATCTCCCCCCCCCACCATATCTGCATAACTAATCTGAACACACACATCAGTGGGTATGTTTACACCAAACTTTCTGTTGGGACATATCCTATTGTGAAACAAATACTGAAATGTGTTTCTATTCATGTTCCATGTTGAAACACTATTGTTGGTGGCCTGTTGCTAACAATGTAACCTGCATGCCATTGTAATGGCCACTGTGGTTCCATATATGCATGTGTTATGTTTGCTATGCAACTGTTGCAAATTTTGGGTTAATGGGAATATATATGCTTGCTGTTATAACTAATTCTGGATTGTGTTGACTATTACTACCCACATATGTTCTAAAACTGC
>NC_056744.1:429892389-429912389 GCF_019279795.1 Protopterus annectens | reverse complement strand
CATGCAGGTTACATTGATAGCAACAGGCCACCAATGATAGTATTTCAACATGGAACATTAATAGAAACATATTTCAATATTTATTGAACAATAGGACATATGTCCCAACAGTCGGTTTGGTGTAAACATACCCATTGATTTGTGTATTTAGATTATTGTTGCAGATATGGTGGTGGGGGAGAGAGAGATGTCAGTTAACAACTTATATATCCCTGAAGTTCTCACAACTTTAATGCTCATTCCTCTAATCAGTAACGTACAGGTATTATTATACTACCCTATGGCCTTGGTTGGGCCAATGGTATCTTTGTAAACAAGTGTATACTTCAACTGTCTTATAGCTAAATTCTACATCTCTTACCTGGTATACCTGTGGATGGAATGTTTGTTAACAATACCTGTCTGTTTCTACACATATTCCCAGATTCTGAGTTAATATTATGCAAATACCTCTCAATCTCTTATTGCACACACTCTGGTCAAAGCTTCACAACATGGGGTGGAAATGGGACATATTTTGAATATTTCTCTCATAAACTTGGAGGGCTGATAGAGTAACAAGATTTGTTTTAATATACATTTTCTGAAGGTTTTGAGGTCTGAAAATCAAATGTACGTCATTATCTGCTGACTACAAATCTGAGATCATTCCACTGATTTGCCACAGGGACAGGGGAACAGGCAGAAAATATGAGTCAGTTATCTGGACATTCTGAACAAATCTGTACAGTTGAGAGGTATGATTATGCATACAGCTTACTACCACTCCCAGGATTCAAACCATGGCTGTGTCTGCTAAATGTACTACAGTTTAAGTCACAATAGAGTGTGCTATCTGGATATTGCTGTCTATCTCTTCAGTGTTTTCTGTCTAAGTCTCTCATGGTTGTACAATCTGACCTTGTAATTACAACAGTCTTATACAGACATTCCTAGACATTTTTATTATGTAGCACAGTGTGGGTAACAGTGGTTAATACAACATTGCTATTCAGATAATGTAATACTAAAAATGCAATACAATACCACAGTAAACACTACTAGTCCAGGATTTCAATCATTATTGGCAGGCACAGTTTTCTTATCTAACAGACTTCTGGAGGGAATGTTTGTTATCACTACCTGAATGTTTCCACACATATTCCCAGATTCCAAGTTAACAATCTGGTCATAGATTAACAACATGGGGGTAGAAATGGGACATATTCTGAATATTGCACTCATAAACATTTGGTGACTTGCTAGAGTGACAGGTTTATTTTCATATACATTTTCTGAAGGTTTTGAGGTGTTAAAATCAGATGTATGTCATTATTTGCTACCTAAAATTCTGAGATCATCCCACTGATTTGCCAGGGGGACAGGGTAGCAGGCAGAAAATAACCAATTATCTAGACATTCTGAGCAAATCTGTACAGTTGAGAGGTATGATTATGCATACAGCTTACTACCACTCCCAGAATTTGAACCATGGCTGTGTCTGCTAAAAATACAACAATTTAAGTCAGAGTAGAGTGTGCTACTTGGATATTGATGTCCATCTCTTCAATGTTTTCTGTTTAAGTCTCCCTTAGTTGTACAATCTGACCTGTTAATTACAACAGTCTTATACAGACATTCATAGGCATTTTTATTATGTAGCACAGTGTAGGTCACAGTGGTTAGTACAACATTACTATTTGGAGAATGCAACACTAAAAATGTAAGACGACACCCGAGTAAACACAACCAGTCCAGGATTTAGAGCTTTATTGCCAGGCAGTTACAGTTTTATTTAAATACGACCTACATGGGACTATTACTGTCATATTGTCTGGTTTATTGAGTACAACCCATACACAAAACAGTTTTTATACTGGCAGCTGACTTTCTACGACTTTTATATTTATTTGGTATGACTACTACAAGCAGGATTGTTACTCACCAGTCTCGTGATGCAACCTTTGCAGACTACTCACATGGGCTGCCTGATTCACAGCCCACTCAGCTGCAGCTTTAAGTGAAATAGGGAAACATTTAGCCATACCTTTCCATCATATGCACAGGCTGGACATTATTAAACAGTTACTGGTATGAGTACTTACAACTGCTGGGACATCACCCCTCTGCCTTGATTCTTGTATCCACTGATTCAAGAGCTCCCTCTTCCTCAGTTTCAAGTTGGCATAGTGGTGCCTGACCTGCTCACCAGTCAGAGAGATGCCAGTGGCACTGGTGAGGTCAGGCTTCTGCTTTATATTGGGAGCCTTGGTACTGGCCCTGCAGCAGTCTCTCTTCATGTTTTTTTTTTGCCAGGGGTCCTACCATGACCTTGGACTCCTGGATGCCCCAGCACTGCACCCAGAAGTGCAATCCCTTTATGATTCCAGCCATGTTGCCTACAGTGGGAAGCTGCAACCAGTTATGAGCTGTATTCCTGCCTGTGGGGTTTAAATATGGCTGATTATCCACCCTTTGTCATGATTGAATGCTTTGGAATATGCTAAGCTAGGCTAATCTACAGGCAAACCTGCTTAGCTAAGGTTGGCATTGCTTAAAGGGGCAGGTTCAGCACTGCTTACCAATGGGCAAATCCATTTAGCTGGGTTACTCATTGCTTAGCACTCATATTTACACAATGCTTACACCTGGTAAGCAAAGCTGTGCAATGCTTGGCATTGCTTATTTTTCATTTTATAGACTATCTGCTGTATGGCATTGATTCATCATTCATTAATTATTATAAATTTGTTTACTGTCCCTGACATCCTCCAATGTGCTTTCATTACATTTATTCATGTGTGACTATACTGTATGGGGCACTTTTGTTTTTATGGGGATTTCACAACTTTATTACACTGACATCTCACATCTGGACCTAATGCAGTACTCCAATTAACAAATATATGTTATTTAGTAGGTAATACAAAAAATTTGTTTATGCACTGCTATCACATTTAAAATGTGAATTGGTTACAATGGGGATTGAATTGGGAATGGCTGCTCGCAAAGTGTATGCTTTATCAACTACATTATTGCAATACTGCTTATGTTGGATGTCTCTTGCTATTTAACTTCTTGTGCTGTTTAAGCTGGACTAAGCGTAGCTAAGCAATGGGCACACCCACGCAACTAAGCTTAAACTTTGCCGCATTTACAAATAAAAAAAGTTTTGTTGGATTATTTTATCTATACCCTTCATAATATCCCTGCTAATGCTAAACCTATTTTATCAGCTTTCTGCTTCATGGTGGGCATACCTCTCAACATCTTGGAGCAGAAACTCTGGACAAACCCTAAAATGATGAGGGGACAAATAGAGGGACATATTTTAAATATTGCTCTTACAAACATATACAGTTGATGATAGGTCTTGCATTAGCATGGATTTTCTGAAGGATGTGGAGTCTTTTAAACTTAAGTGTTTGTCATTTTATTTAATAACTTCAATCCTCAGCTATTTTCCAGGAAGGTACAGATTTTAGTGGGAACACACCAAAAATATGTGACAAAACTGTAGACATTCTGAGAAAATCTGTACAGTTAAGAGATATGTAATCCTGATGTGTGGGGGGTGTTATGAGCATTCTCACTCATTTTAATTGCTGAAAGGTCATTCTGGAGTGCAGGGGCGTGTGTATTGTGAGAGCTCTGCTTTCAGACACACCCGCTGCACTCGTACATGGCTCTGTGTTAGTTTAAGAGCACAGGCAGCGCTCCTCCATGAATATACAAGGTGCACTATCGTGCTGTTCAGGAGCAGTCCCTGCCATGCAGGAATAACTTATTCCTGCATGGCTGCTTGCTGAATCCCAGGGATTATTTTTTTACACATTATTCTCAAAGACATGGCTCACATTCAAGAATAGATAGAGTGTACATATCAAGAGATCTAACTCCAAAGTTGGATAAAGTCAAAATTCCCACATGTCTATTATCAGGTCATAATGCAATTACTTTTGATTTAGATTTAAATACAAAGCAAAATATAACTAACTGGAATTCTTTCATACATAAGAAACATAAAGGATTTTAAGGAATTTTATGTTAAACAGATGCAAACATTTTAGATATAAATCTTACTGAAGAAGTCTCAGAGATATATATCTGGGACTCTTTCAAGTCATATTTATATGATAAAGCATTAAAATTGTTTAAAAACAAGAAACGGCAACAGGACAAACACTGACTAGAATTCCAATCAAGAATTGATACACTAAAGCTAGACATTCAGAAAGAAAAGACTAATTTAATAAGTGAATTAGATGACATGAATGAAAAAATATTTAGAGACACTACATCATTAGACAATGATAAATTTAGAGAAGCTCAAACTATGCTCTTATTTGATGAACCCATGAAATCAGAAAATAATTGTAAATAGAACTAAAAAAAAAATCATAAAAGCTAATCAAGTAAAGGAACTATATATTCCAGATTCCAGAAGGGATACTAGAAATATTTAAATTATCCTTTCAAAAGGTTAATTCCCAAAAGGAAATAATAGAACCTCAAAACATGTTAAAGTCTTTCAAAGCAAACTAACAGATGATCATATAAAATTAATAGACAAATAACTATGACTAAACATAAATCCATATTACAATTTTAAAACCAAACACAGCACTTGGCATAGCTAATATGATCCCAGAAATGTTAAAATTGTTAACCAAAGAAACTCTGGAATTACTATTAAAAGGGTTGGCATTAGCAAAGGAAAGCAAAAACATTCCTCCTTCCTGGAAATATACAATAATATCACCTGTTTTGAAACCAGATAAAAATGCAAAGGAATGTTCATCTTATAGACCAATATCTTTACTAAATGTTGATTACAAAATGTTTATGGCAATACTTGCAGCTGAGATCAAATAAGTACTTCTAGTATTAATAGACAAAGATCAAACTGGCTTTATAAAACATAGAAATGCTTATGATAACATTAAAAGAATTATATATTTAATTGATTACATTAATCATACAAAAACATAACATGAATATAGTCACCTTACACATAAACAGTGCCTTTAATTCTGTCAACTGGGATTGTCTATGGTCAGTTCTAGAAGAATATGGATTTTCTCACAATGTCTCAGTATTAATTAAATCACCGCGGTATTGCAGCGGTAGCATTGTTGCCTTACAGCAAGAGGTTCTCCCATTCTATTCTCGACTAGAGTGTGGGGAGTGCCTTCTGTGTGGAGTCTGCATGTCCTCCCCGCAGTTGGGTGGACGTTCGAAAGACATGTGTGAATGGGCGTGCCTTTGTTGAAGGTTGGACATTGAGCTGGCACCTCTGCATTCATGAAAATCTACTGCCAATCATTAGCGGATCGGAGTTCCGCTGTGGCGACCCCTAACCAGGAAAAAGCCAAAAGACAAACAACAACAACTTTATGAAAAATGCTTAGCGTATATAAAGATTGGCTCATGCTTTTCTAAATCTTTAGAAATTGCTAAAGGTACAAAACAGGGATGCCGCTTGTCTCCATTATTATTTATTTATTTATTTTACATTTGTTGACCGGGATAGTCCGACTAGATACATGTCCATTTTTAGTAGAGACCTGGGAGAAAAGCTCCAAGGTAAAACATACAGTACAAATCACATAATGATTACAAGTAACACACAGTTTATATGCTCCAGTTGAGCAAGCAGGTAATATAACCATATCTTTTTAAAGCAGTGTTGACAAACTGACTAGGCAATGTTACATGATTACAGACTATAGAGGAGGATCTAGTTGGGTTTTGAACAAGGACATAGCCAATGAGTTTTAAAGTATAGCTTGAGGCTTTTTTTTGAACTGGCTAAGAGAGGGTTAAAGAGTAAGATCAGCAGAAGAGAGCTCCAAGTTTTGCCAACAGAGTTAGCAAACAGAGAGTCCCCAGCAGAGTTGTTGATTTTGGATGTTTGAAGCATTAGTTTATTAGAAGAGTGAAGTGACCTCAGGTTGCTATAAGGGTTGATATTTTTAAGTGCAGGCATATTATCAGGGTGGTTGAGAACTTTATGCGGAATTATACACTGGTTGTACTGAAGTAGGCTAGGTCATTCTAGCCACCCCAGAATATTTAGGTTGTGACAGTGTTGGGTCTTATAGGCCATGCCTATTCCAAATCTAGCAATATGGTTATAACAGCTGGAGAGTTTGCTAAGAGCAGATTTGTTCAAATTAGTGAGTACAGGGGAGACATAGAGAAGAGTGAAAAGTTGATGGGAATGAGCAATAGCAGTCCTAGCAAATGGAGTAAGGAAAGGTTTGATCTTATAGAGTGAGCCAAGTTTTTTGTTAATGGTTTTGATAGTTTGATTGACATGGATATCAAATTTGAGTGTGTTGTCTACTGTGATGCCTAAGTTTGGTTTGCACATCTGGGGAGATAATGGTACCAATATTAGATTTTATGGTAAAGAGTAGTGAGGAATACTTACAAGTTGGGGAGAAAAGAAGCAACTTTGTTTTGTTAGGGTTTAATATCAGCTGATTGGACATTTTGCAAATTATATTCGAATGGATAAGAATACTAAGGATATACAAACTGGCAATAGTCTAGAAATGAAGGTTCAGTTGTTTGCAAATTATATTTTGTTAACCTTATAGGATGATAACACCTCTCTAAAAACTATATCAAATTTAATTGAACACTTTCAGAAACTCTCAGGTCGTAAATTTAATGAAAATAAGGCACATAAGTTATTTATAATCTCTAATAAGAAAGACAGAGATAAGAATTTTTCTAAATATATAGAGCTGACAATAAAATAAAATATTTAGGGATACATTAACAGATGAACTAGATAAGACAATAACAATAAACTACTCTAATATTTTAAATAACACTAAAACACTAATTCAAAATGGAATAAATACTTTTTTATAATGGAGGACAGGCATTATATAATTAAAATGATTATTTTTCAAAAACATTATACTTCATATAAGCCTTTTCTATACCTCCTCCTCAATCATACATAAAATAATTTAATTAATTAATTAATTAATGCTAAACTTTTTATGGTATCCCAATGAACCCAGAATAGCTTTGAATCATCATTTAAATGATTACCAAGTAGGAGGAATCAGTCCTCCAGATATAGAAATATATGCAGTGTCATCTAATATAAAAACAATATCATTATGGGTAAATAATGCTCATTCTTCCAGATGGAACACATACATGAAAAGATATGCCTAAAATCAGGTCTTACATTACCACCACAATATACTATTGGTATCAATATTTTTTTTTTTGTATGATGAGAGAACATTTTAGAGAAAACAAACAGAAGCATATAAGTTCTAAGTTTATAAAAAAACATATTAAAAAGATATAAAACCCTTATGGATAGGAATCCCAACATAAAAGCTTGGTCATTCTTGATATATCCTATTGCATGCACACAAAATAACATTAAACCTTTTGATATAGATATAATCAAGACTCTTAGAAAGCATGAACTGACTTATTGGCATCAGTTAATAGACTCTGGAAAAGTTTTAACAATGGAATAAATACATTTGATTTATGTAATGATATATGGCTATACATACAGGATATAAGACAGTATATCTTAAACAGAATAGAGACAATGCAATTAACAATCAGACAAAATATACCTAAATTTATAGAACACTTGGTCTTTTTAATAACACACTCTGTTCATGGAAAAGGTTACTTATCAAACATCTATAAAATAATTAAGAAAATTAAATTATATCATACAGAGAATCTTTGGGACCACTATAAAACAATAAATCATCAAATGCCAAATGACAATGACAAGAAATGAATACTTATCTCCACAAAGCAAGCATGTCTTTCATTACAATGAAAACTGTACACATGGAAATGTATTCATAGGTCATTTATAACACCACATAAAATGGAAATAATATTTAAACACAATATAGAATGTTGGAGATGTAATAGGAACTTGAGAGCAGATTGCAGGCATATGTTTTATGATTGTCATTTTCTTAAACCATTTTAGAATAAAGTTATTTTTTTCTTGCAAATAGTTTTTCATAATAATTTCCATTTGCCTAAATCTTTGATTTTGTTTAGTGCTCTCATATCCCAATGTGTTACTAGAACAAAGTTTCACTTTTATGGACACTACTTGCTAGAGCATGCAAAACTATTACTACAAATTGGAAAAGTGAGACTTCATCCACATTTAAAGAATACATAAACACTGTATTGAATGTATCAAAAATGGAAATGAGAAGCATTAGAAGGAGAACAGGAAGAAACACATCTTATTACAACTCGTGGAAGAAAGTGAATGAAATAATGGGGAGAGGGATGACTGTAATACCTCATGAAATGAAGTTTTACATGTAAAAATATGCAGTATCTTTCAAACGGAGACACTTTGTAAATAGTTTGTTTAGATTTGATAGTTGATGACTGTATATAGTTGATAACTTGTGTAAACTATGTTTTATATTTAAAAGTTATGAAATTGCATTTATTTTGTAAAATCAATAAAACATTTAAGTAAAAAAGCATCCATCAACATTGCCATCATTAATAATAAATGGGCCACTCTTGCATCTTGCACCCTGTATACCTGTTCTATCAGAAACATAGCTGTAGTACACCTTTTATTCATCACATTATATGTTTACGGCTTAAATTATTCACACTGATATAAGATAATGCAATTGAACAAAATGGTGTCATCTCTCTGCTAATCGGAAAATATACCAATTTGCAAACAAGTTCAATAATTAAATCCTGTGCAAGAAGGAAACACCTAAACACAAATACAACAAATTAAACATACATACAATATACATGATATAATAATGAATGAGTAACTAATTTAATTTCTAAGATTAATTTAGATGGATAGTGTTATATTTGGGGGCTCTACATGCATGCATTTTGTGTGAGCAGTGCTTGGACTTAATTTGCAGTATATTTATATGTATTTGTTTATTTGTTTTAAACCAAGAATACATTTGTTTTTGAATGGGGTGGATTGGTGTGTGCCTGTGTTTTAGATGTGTGGTGTATGATCTTTTACTTAATACACACACACCTAAATATGCTTATATATATATATATATATATATATATATATATATATATATATATATATATATATATATATATATATGCACACTCACACATGACAAAAAATATATGGCTGTATTATAGCTATTAATGTGTCTATATGTATCTGGACAGAAAGTTACATAGATTGATAGAGAGAAAATTATATATCTGCATGGGTTTCAAATTTCTATTTTGTTATTATTTTGATAATCATAGATTATCAAGAGACACCTGGCTGACAGAATGAGATGACGTTGCTGTTATAGCATGAAAGAGATTAGGCCTTTTTCCGGTCTTTGTGCAATTGTGCAATCTTAAGGTTGG
This sequence comes from Protopterus annectens, assembly GCF_019279795.1. Taxonomy (NCBI): domain Eukaryota; kingdom Metazoa; phylum Chordata; order Ceratodontiformes; family Protopteridae; genus Protopterus; species Protopterus annectens. Next base: position 429,903,017 of record NC_056744.1, on the reverse strand, counting down.
TATAGTTAAGCAGTAGGGTGTCTCAATGCCAGAGTGCTTGCTCCCTGGAATAAAGAATGTATTTCACCTTGATTGTGATGACATCATGCCCTGGAGCAGGCACACTTCGGCATTAGTGTTTGGAGTTTGATGACGTTTTCACTGGGGTATTTGAAATGATCTAATGTGAGTTTAATTGGCTTACATATGTCTATACATATACATATATATATATATATATATATATATATATATATATATGCATATACACATATATGTATGTATATATATATATATATATATATATATATGTATGTATATATATATATATATATATATATATATATATATATATATATTATAAGAAGAAGCTCAGAGGAATATTGGTGAATGTATAAGCGTATGTCTTGTGTCTTTTGTTTGTATATAAATGTCTATTTGTACACAGACATACACACACACACACACACACACACACACACACACACATTTGCAAATACATTTATGTTGTGTGTGTGTGTGTGTGTGTGTGTGTGTGCATATCAGACCAGAACAAAGAGAATGTCATAGTTTGTTAGCTATCACCTTTCTAAAGATAAGTTATTTTAGTTAATTTCCTTTTGTTTAGTAATGTTCCATCTGCCAAATAATCCTTTATACATATCAGGACTGGCATGGTAACAACATCAATTATTAGTAAACAGCCATTGCAGCACCTTTCCTCTCTGTACCACATTGTCTATAATTAAGGCAAAGTGCCTAACAGACACATTGAATAGTACCTGATTTTCCACATTCATGAGTATATCACGTGTTCTAAATTATCTCCATGCTACCAGGATTAACCCTCGATGGATGCAATCCAGTACTATAGCACACTGTTAAAATGAAAGTGCATGAGTGGAAATGTATTTTTATTGTTGCTCAGTACATAGTTCCTTTAACCTAAGGAAAACTTTCCAAGATTTCTAAACTTTTCACCGCTGCGGATGAATATGCAGTGATACTGAGTCTATGCACAAGATGTACACTTTTGACAACAGCTGTCTGTTCTTTTAGCTTCTGATCTAGTTGCCTCTATGTCTTGACACATGGGATGAAAACACAGCGATGGAAGCAGATGGCGTGTAGTACTGTATTCTTAGCTAGCACAATCATCTTATGGTAACCTAGTTCCATCAATACACAATAGTTGTGGAAAATACTAAAGCTTAAAAATACAGTGGAGTTAAATTATGTTTGCTAAACATACTATGAAGATTTTTTATTTCAACATAAATATGTACAAAAGCCCAACATTTTCCAACAATATAATGATATAAGCTATCGTCTAAAAATGGACATCCGCTTCACTGATTTTTCTTCTTGTCTTTCACCTCAGTTTTAACTTGTAAAGAACAAATAGAACATTCCTGCGACTCTCACAAAGGCAGAATGGCTAGTAAGGAACAAAAATATCTTTGCAATATTTTTGTTTAAAACAGTGTAAAGGTGGGAAATGTTTGTACTCACATATTTAACAAAACTCATTCCCACATTAGTTCTTGTGTTTGTCTCAGGAGTGTTTCTAGACATCTTTAATAATTTTAAGAGGCTTACTACGGCTTAAGATGTTGTAACACTGCTGACAGCTGCGTACTATTTTTAGATCCACGTTTATGCCACAGAATCTTCTTAGCCTGTATCTGAGATCTAAAAATGGTTACAATAAAACATATTTACCTTGGCACAGTATGCATGTTCCAGTATATTGCTTGCTGTGCCATGTGATTAGATGCAAACTTCAGCTAGACTGAGTGACTTGAGCATTCCTAGAATGTAGTAACATTATAACTGAACCTTTTAGAGAAATGCATTAGGCTCTTAGCTCATGTAAACATAAATTTAAGGACTTGGATTTCAGCTCAGTATCTGGGCACTGCATGGTTTATGCTGACTGGATGAACATTCAGATAATTAAAGTTATTAAGAGAAATTCTTTAGATTATTGATTGATTCATTCATTTATTTAGTTACTTATGTATTTATTTCTGTTACCCTATCAAACGGTTAATGAGGCATAAATAGAAAGTCAGTACATCTATATTTCATTATTTCTGGAGGGAGATTCAGCATTTAAATGCTATTATTGATTGACCCCTAGCTTCTTGCCATAGTTTCTGTCTGCACTGTAGTATTCCTACACCTCCAGGAAGGCAAGTATCTATTGCAGTGAGCTCTTAGTGTCTTGCTTCCATCTCTCTGTTTTTGGTTAATTAATCTGACTCTAAATATTTTGTTTGTATATATTCACCTCTAAATGTTTTCCAGCTCTCCTTCTACTTCAGCTTTAAAAATAATGCATCAGTCCAATTGCTAATGCTGTAATGTTTGCATACGATGTTTTATCTCATTCCACTATGCCTCTTTGAACTTCTCTGTTCATCAGTTTGATTTTCTCTGCTCTCATTTTTTTTAAATCAGTAACAGAGTCTAATTACATTACCTCTTGATTGCTTTTCTATGTCACCTGCATGAAGATTAATTAAATCAGTAGAGTTAGTAAACCTAATATGTATTGGATTGTTTAATTGCCTAACTGTATTGCACTTTCAAGCTCAGCTGCATGCACATTAGTTACTAACAAACAAACAAACAAACAAACAAACAAACAAATGCCAAATATTCCACAAATTATGGTTAGTGCTACACCAGTGTCTCAGCTTTCTTTGCTTATGTGAGGTATACCATTACCTTATATCATGACCATATATTGTATGTGGGGTATACCATAACCTAATATCATGACCATATACTGTATGTGAGGTATGCAATTACCTTATATCTTGACCATGTACCATATGTGAGGTATACCATTACCTTATATCATGATCATATACTGTATATGGGGTATACTATAACCTAATATCATGACCATATACCTTATGTGAGGTATACCTTTACCTTATATCATGACCATATACCGTATGTGAGGTATACCATTACCTTTTATCATGATCATATACCTTAGGTGATGTATACCATTACCTTATATCATGACCATATACTGTAGGTGGGGTATACCACAACCTAATATCATGACAATATATTGTATGTGATGTATAATATTACCTTATACCATGACCATATACCATAAGTAAGGTATACCATTACCTTATATCATGACCATATGCTGTATGTGAGGTACACCATAACCTAATATCATGATCATTTACTGTATGTGATGTATTCCATTACCTTATATCATGACCATATACCTTATGTGAGGTATACCATTACCTTATATCATGACCATATACCTTATGTGATGTACACCATTACCTTATATCATGACCATATGCCTTATGTGAGGTACACCATTACCTTATATCATGACCATATACCTTATGTGATGCATACCATTACCTTATATCATGACCATATACCTTATGTGAGGTATACCATTACCTTATATCATGACCATATACCTTATGTGAGGTATACCATTACCATATATCATGACCGTATACCTTATGTGATGTATACCATTACCTTATATCATGACCATATACCTTATGTGAGGTATACCATTACCTTATATCATGACCGTATACCTTATGTGATGTATACCATTACCTTATATCATGACCATATACCTTATGTGAGGTATACCATTACTTTATATAATGACCATATACCGTATGTGAGGTATACCATAACCTAATATCATGACCATATACCGTATGTGAGGTATACCATTACCTTATATCATGACCATATGCTGTATGTGAGGTACACCATAACCTAATACCTGAATATCAACTGTATGTGATGTATTCCATTACCTTATATCATGACCATATACCTTATGTGAGGTATACCATTACCTTATATCATGACCATATACCTTATGTGATGTACACCATTACCTTATATCATGACCATATGCCTTATGACCTTATGTGATGCATATACCACCTTATATCATGACCTATACCATTACCTTATATCATGACCATATACCTTATGTGAGGTATACCATTACCTTATATCATGACCGTATACCTTATGTGATGTATACCATTACCTTATATCATGACCATATACCTTATGTGAGGTATACCATTACTTTATATAATGACCATATACTGTATGTGAGGTATACCATAACCTAATATCATGACCATATACCGTATGTGAGGTATACCATTACCTTATATCATGACCATATACTGTATGTGATGTATACTATTACCTTATGTCATGACCATATACCTTATGTGAGGTATACCATTACCTTATATCATGACCATATACCTTATGTGATGTATACCATTACATTATATTATGACCATATACCGTATGTGAGGTATACCATTACCTTATATCATGGCCATATACTGTATGTGAGGTATACCATAACCTAATATCATTACCATATATTGTATGTGAGGTATACCATTACCTTATATCATGACCATATAGTGTATGTGATGTATACCATTACCTTATATCATGAACATATACCGTATGTGAGGTATACCATTACATTATATCATGACCATATACCTTATGTGATGTATACCATTACCTTATATCATGACCATATACCTTATGTGAGGTATACCATTAACTAATATCATGACCATATACAGTATGTGATGTATACCATAACCTAATATCATGACCATATACCGTATGTGAGGTATACCATAACCTAATCTCATGGCCATATACCTTATGTGAGGTATACCATTACCTTATATCATGACCACATACCTTATGTGATGTATACCATTACCTTATATCATGACCATATACCATATGTAAGGTATACTATTACGTTATATCATGACCATATACCGTATGTGATGTATACCATTACCTTATATCATGACCATGTACCATATGTGAGGCATACCATTACTCACATTTACTACCTCACTGGCATAATGTATTTACACCTCTCACTATTTATTGCTAAACAAGCAAGTCCACTACATAAACTGCCTCTTTCTGGGAGTGACACAGACCCAAATTCTAGTTAAATGACCTTCTTCTGCCTCCCAAAAAGTAAAAAATTAAGCTGTGAAACTCAAGACTAAAGACTAAAGGTCATTAGTATATCATTGCCTTATGCACTATGTTTCCAGTCATGTTCTCTTCATGTTGAGAGGTAGCAGCATCAATTGTAAAAAAAAAACAAAAATATCCAGTAAGAAAGTAAGTGCATATGTGTGTGTGTGTGTGTGTGTGTGTGTGTGTGTGTGTGTGTCTGTGTGTGTGTGTGTGTGTGTGTGTGTGTGTGTGTGTGTGTGTGTGTGTGTGTGTGTGTGTGTGTGTGTGTGTGTGTGTGTGTGTGTGTTAGGAGGTTAATTACTAAGTATATACAAGAACTACAAACTAATTTTAAGCAGGGCAGTCAACTGATCCAGAAATACTGATACAGTTCAGTAAAATCCCAGGAACAAGTTAAAGGTGAGGCAGCTAAACAAAGGATTGGAGGATAAAATCCTTTAACACTAATCTTGCATGCCATTTGCCAGACTTCTTGTTCCTTGCTCCTGTGTGCCTTTGCTATGAAATACAGGCATCCTAAAAGGTCCATGCATGGCTTTCATCCACGTGTATATAGCAAGTACAGAAGGGTGTCAGTACCCATTAAAAGATTACCATGTTTGTACTCATGTGGCTATGTTGTCCTCTGATGGGTTATTCTGTGTCATATCTGTTAATTTTCCCTTCACCTTCATTCTGCAAGGGCTACTTCAAAGCATTTTCCATGGTCTTCTTAAGTGGTCACCCCCCCACAGTATCCTGAAGAGTCCTTTGTATTACAATGGCTTGTCCTAATACAAATTATCATAACTGCGCATCTAGCGAGTGACTATGAAAGGTATGAGCAGGTTCCCATGAAGGAATACAGACTCACTCCTAAGAAGAAACATTCCAAATACACTTCTATTAAATGGCTTTTGGCAGGCACTGTAGTCTGGAAAATAAACATTAGACAAAAACATAGCTGATTTTATAAGAACATTAATTAACTAAAGAACATGACAAACTGTAGAATGATCTGTACACTGTCTGTTTCGAAGCCAAGGCAGAACCAATACTTAATCAGTTTAAAAAGAAAGCTTAGAAGAGCTAAATGAGAGCTGATATAGCCAAGATACGTAACTCCTAGGCACATGGAAAGGAGTACAGTGACCTTGCTTTTTTATTTTTAGACTACCAAACAACAGACATCGTCTTCTTAGTGATGTCCTAAATTACCATGACTATACGCTGAAAATAATTCCTTCATATTCTTTCTACAGCTTCAAGCAGTAGTGAAGCTATTAAATTCCAGCAGTCAGGCCATATATTTTAAAAGTAACCTTAAATGAGGCCATATAGAGTTGCTATGAAAAAGTTTCCATATCACACTGGCTAAAAAATAACATATTGTGACACGTTAAAAAGTTCCTTTTACTGCATCATCCATAATGAGGAAAGCTCTCTGTATTCACAGTAAGATTAAACAAATGAATCATATTCTTCAGGCTTTGCAATTTATTAGAAAATAAGTAATTATAAAATATAGTCTCATGGTTGCTATGGTTCTTCTTCCTGCTATGTTATTAACCAAGAATGATTATTTTTTTTTCATTTGCTTGTTAGTCTGTAGTAATTACTGCAAACAAAATGGCTCATACTGTATAATATATTCAGTTCATATATGCATAAATATGACTAGCTTCATAAGCTATAACTACAACATCCAAGTATTAGGGCTACATCTACAAGATTCATGAATGCATTACTTGACAATAATTCATCTGTGTTTTTGAATAACAACCGGTATTCTAATATATTCAGCAAGTATTTCATTCTGATGATTTATTTATTTATTAAGTTAACCTAGTAAACACCTATGAAACTATTAATATTTATTAACTGGAGTACAGCACTGATCTTAGGAATATTTTTCATACTCCCCCTTGGATCTCACTTTGGTTAATTGACTTGCTTAGAGTCCTAGTTAGGCAACTGGAAGCTGAGGGAATCAAACCTAGGAGCACATAAATCAGCTTCTTAACAGTTCATAATTTTTGCCCTCTGAATTAAGTACCAGGCATTTCAGAAAACTACTTCATATACAGCCTGAAACAAGCTAGCAAGGTTTATTAGACATTGCCTACTCAAGTGGCATCTTTAATTATACAGATCCCCATCTTTTACCCGTCTTCTTGAGAACATCCTGTGCTCCAAGGCATATTTTTTGTCAATAGGGCTACAATGATACAGCACTGTACACTAGTGTACCACTGTCTTTCACTGGTTAAAGTGCATCAGCACTCTCAGGTTCAGAATTTAATTCAAACACTAGTAACTGCCTGCGCAGAGAGATGTGATATTCAACATGAATTCTACAAGAGTATCTTTGATTCAACACCTTTGTCTTTGTCACTCAACTAAGTGATCACTTCATGTTTTATTTAATAAATGCATTAGTACAAATAAAAATGCTGGGCAAGGAATTATTTCATTCAGCCTCTGCCTTTTGCCTGCAGGAACTATTTGTACCTGCACATCTAGGTGAGAATCTATATGTTCAAATAAATGAAAGCATAACATAATGGTAGGCACATTATTCGATGCTGGCTATAGTAATAGAATGAAATTCAGGATAAGTAAGGTTGAACCTCATAAGATGGAGTGTACTTATTAGAAATCAGGGGAAATCACCTGTATTTTTAGCACTCCAGATGAGTCAGAGCAAAATGAATTCTTCTTGAGTTAGCTATGCTTCTACTGAATTGTATAATTGCAAAGAAAAGAAAAAAGAAAGAGGGACATCTTGCACAGATACTAAAGGTCATATCTGACCACATTTCTCGTATAATGTGCTGCTGTAATAAACAATGATTCACAATTGTTGTTACAATCATTTCATATACTGTAAATTCTACTGTTTAAAATATTGTAAGATGTAACTAAGTATAACTTATTGAATCATTATTCACATTGTTCGTAACTCAAACTATCTAATTTGTACATCTAAATGCTGTCATTTACAAGACATTATATATAAGGTTTTTCACCGTCTATGTTTTTGATTGCAACACATATTTTGTTATGTGCAATACCTTTTCTTTCCTTTGATATGTGTTTAATGAATAAAAAATACTCAAATCAGAAAGAGCCCACAGTAGGAGATAAGCTGTAGCCAAACTGGACTGGTTCTGCAATTTCAGAAAATCAGTTGAGACGTGTTAGCGACTATGAGGAAAGGACTCATTATCAGCTAATTTACATGTCTATGAATTACAATTACTGTGAGTTCAAATTGGCATGTTTCTGTGGTTAAAACCTCTGGCTGTCTATGCATCTCTTGGCGCAAACACTTCCCTCAGTCATCTCAAACATACAGGTGTACACATTCAAACACAGAAACACACTCAACCAAAATACCTATTACCTGTCCCTAATCTGATATAATGTCCCCGATGTATGCTGTTTATTTTGACCATGTCCTTCATAAATCACGGCTGAATGTAGTAAGGGTATTATGCCAGACATTAGAGTTTTTTCTTCATATTGTTCAGAAACTGCATCCTGATGCTGTTGCTCTATTATCTTTTTAAGAGACTCAGATTAATATTTAAAAATCTTCCTGCTGTTATCTAGTGTCCTTCCTGGCTTTGACTGTAAGTCTTCAGCACAGTGATTTAGAACAATTCTGGCCCTGCCAAGCAGACACACACCACACATCACAACCATCCGGTCCCTGATTTTGCCTTAGCCTTTTCCTTATAATTCACAATCAAAACATAGAGAGTGAAAAACCTTATATGCAATGTTTTTGTAAATGACAGCATTTGGAAGCATAAATTAAATAGTTTGAGTTACCAACCCAACAATAGCCAATCCCCCAAAAAATGACAACCACAAACTAAAAGCACAAATAAGACGAGGGCAGTCACATACAAAATTTGTTAAAAATCTCCATTAAAAAATATTTTTTCTTTATTAATGAAATTAAAACCAATCCTTGGAGTGCGAAGAAGTCAGTTAAAACCAGTAAAATCAACAAAAGTATTTTTAGACCAAATTCAAGTCAAGATAAGCTCTTTCATCTTCATAGGTAGAAAACTTCATCAGATATCAAATTCTAAATAAAGGCATGTTAAATATTTTAAATGAATTAACAAATCAGTCATATGATAGGTGAGCCCCCAATGACCATTTTTAATTTAAAGGGCCGGTCCTATTAAATTTACCTTACTAGTGTAAGACATCCTGGAAGGGCAGGTAGAGACAATGCGGACTATAGAAAAAGGGGAGAATATAAATACCCATAATTTTGAATTTAACATCAGATGAAAGGAAAGCTTTGTTTGATTTACAAACTAATGACCAAATAAGGCTGATCAAACTGGACAAAGATGGCAGATTGATTATAATAAATATGGAGGACCATCTGAAAAAAATGGATGAGAGTTTAGATGAAGAAATATATCAATTTTTTTTTCTGAGCGAACTTAACTCAGCTTATAATAGAATATGTTGCAATTCAAAAGCTCTATGGGTTGATGGACATATTTCTAGTGAATAATTTAATTACTTGAATTTAACAACGCCAGTCATTCCCACCATTTTCAGAGTACCCAAACTACATAAATATATAGACCACCCACCATTCTGTCTAATTGCAAATGGAAGAGGTTCCATTGCTCATCCTTTAGCCAATAGTTGAACATGAAATTAAAGCCCCTTATTTTGAAAGAAAAATTCATCTGCCATGATTCCTGGGAATTTTTGAAAAAGATTAGTGAAATACCATTTGATGACACCTATATTTTTATTAAAATTGATGTAAATGAACTTTATTCTTGTATTCCTCAAGAACTCGGGATAGAATGGTTTTGTGAATATCTGTTTGACAGCAACATAGAACAAAATGTAATTAACCTGTTCAAAAATCTACACGAGTTGGTCTTGAAAAATAATTTTATTAGTTTTGAAAGAGATTACTTTTTACAAATAAAAGGAGTGGCTATGGGTTCAGCTTGCAGAGGCATGTTTGTGAACGTGGTCATGGTTCAGTGGGAAAAGAAATATTTGCTGGAAAGCCATTTCTTCAGGTACTATAAACTTTATACATGGTACCTGGATTACATCTTCATTTTATGGGAAGAAAATAAACATCTGATCATTGAGTTTATGACCTATTTGAGTAATTCCACTACATTTTTTACAGTTTACATCTGAAATCCATGACACAAATATATCTTGTTTGAATGTGGCATTAATAAAGGATAGTGGTAACCAGTGCTTCATCTCCAAAATATTTCATAAGAGTACATATTCTAGCTCTTGTGCACATACACTTTCACAGAAAAAAGCAGTAGTTAAGGGACAAGTTGTCTGAGCCACTAGAATGGGTAATAGAGAAGATGACTTGTGGATAAATGTATCCTTTAACAACATCTTTCTCCAGTGACAATAGCCTCCCATTTTATTGAATGATATTATGATGGAAGTTTCAAATAAAAGAGAAAGAAGATTTTATATCGCTATTCTGATGAGTTCTATGCATCATGAATCTAGAATGGCCATTAATATTGATCAGGGTGAATATACCGGGTCCTTTATTACTACCTTTTCAGCTGATAAGAACAGTA